>NW_005843133.1:287654-308636 GCF_000455745.1 Alligator sinensis | reverse complement strand
GGGAGAGGTGGACACACTTGAAGGGAGAGAGAGGCTGCAACTAGATCTAGACAGACTACAAAAGTGGGCAGATGAGAATAGAATGGGGTTCAGCATAGACAAATGCAGGGTGCTGCACCTTGGGAGAAGGAATCCACAGCATACATACAGGCTGGGGAGTTCCCTTCTTGAAAGCACAGAGGCGGAAAGGGATCTTGGAGTCATTATTGACTCCAAGATGAACATGAGCTGCTAATGCCAGACCTCAGCCAGCAAGGCCAGCCATACCTTGTCATGCGTCGTAAGGTGCATCTCAAGCTGGTCCAGAGAAGTGATACTCCCCCTCTGTGCGACTTTGGTCAGGCTGCAGTTGGAGTACTGCGTCCAGTACTGGGTGCTGCACTTCAAAAGGGATGTGGCCAGCCTGGAGAGAGTTCAGAGGAGGGCCACCTGTTTGGTGAGAGGGCAGCAGGACAGGCCCTACGAGGAGAGACTGAAGGACCTAAACCTGTTTAGCCTCAGCAAGAGGAGGCTGAGGGAGGACCTGGTGGCTGCCTACAAGCTCATCAGGGAAGATCAACAGCAAATAGGCAGAGCCCTTTTCTCCCCCGCACTACCTGGGGTGACAAGGAACAATGGTAATAAGGTGATGGAGAATAGGTTGAGGTTAGAGATCAGACGGCGGTGATGGAGAATAGGTTGAGGTTAGAGATCAGACGGCAATATTTTACAGTTAAGGTGGCCAAAATCTGGAACCAGCTTCCCAGGGAAATGGTCCTCGCCTCTACTTTGGGCAAATTCAAGAGGAGGTTGGATGATCACCTGTCTAGGGTCTTGTGAACCCAGCATTCATTCCTGCCTGTGACAGGGGGTCAGGCTAGATGATCTATTCAGGTCCCTCCTGACCCTAGCTACTATGAAACTATGAAACTTATGAATGTCCAAATTATGAATGTCCACTTCCTCAAGGTATTCCCCATCTGATCCACATTGATTTTAGGCCTGTCACCTGCTCCCGGTTGTTTTGTGCCGTTTCTGACCATGCAATCCTCCTGGGAGGGTGAAAAACCGGTGCAAAAAAGTAATTTAGGAGTTTGGCCCTTTCTTGGGCATCAGAAGTCAGTTGCCTCATTAGATCTCTCAGGGGCCCAATGCTATCCTTGTTCGTTTTCCGGCTTCCCACATATCTGAAGAAGGACTTTTTGTTGTCCTTGATTCCCGTAGTTAGCCTAAGTTCAGTTTGTGCCTGAGCTTTCCTCAACCGCTCTCTATACGTGCAGGTGAGTGCAGAATTAATCCTCTTTGGTATTGCTTCCTGTTTTCTAGCTGGTATAGGCTGCTCTTTTGAGCTTAATAAGGTCCAAGAGTTCTTTATTCAGCCATGGGAGCTTCCTTGCCCATTGACTGCATTTCTTGTAAGATGGTATGGCTTTGCCCTGTGCAAATGACCAATCCTCATGTATTCCCTTTTTGGGGGGAGGGGGCGGGGGGAATGGCCTGTAATTGCCTGACTGACCAATTCTCTCTGTTAGCAAAAGTCAGCCTTCCCAAAGTTTAGGACTTCTGCTTTACTGCTGGGTTTGCCTGCTCTTTGGTGAACTAAGAAGGTGACCAAATCATGGTCACTTGTCACCAAGCTTCCCATCAATCCGCAGATTGCTCACTAGGTCCGTCCCATTGGCCAGGACCAGATCAAGCAATGCCTCTCCCCTAGTCGGCTCATAGACCTCCTAGGTTAGGTAGAGGTCATCAGTGCATGTCAGGAAGCTATGTGACCTGTCAAATTTGGCCGTGCGCTCGTCCCAAGAGATGTTAGGGAAGTTGAAGTCCCCCATGGTGATCATGAATCAGGAGCACGCGGCCTTGACCAGTACCCTGTTGAATTCCCGATCTAGGTCTTCCTCTTGGTGGGGAGGTCTGTAGTAGACTCCTGCAAGTAAGTCACCCTCCCCATGTTCTCCTCGTATCTTGACCCAGAGGGTCTCAAGATGCCCTTCCTGGTTTGGAAACTCATCTGCAGTGAGGTGAGATGATCCTCGATGTAGAGAGCTATACCCCCACCCCACTTCCTGACCCGGTCTCTCCTATACAGGTTATAACGCTCTATTGCCACTGACCAATCATAGGTGGAGTCCCACCAGGTCATAATCATTTTCACATAGAAGGGCGAGTACCTCATGCTTATTTCCCAAGCTCCTGGAGTTTGTGTACAGGCAATTAAGTCTTCCATGAGAAGCCCAATGTTTCCCTGAGGGATGAAGCGCGACCTTTCCTTAGTTTGCCCAAGTTATTGGGGCAGTGCAGTACAGGTGGACTGCACCTGCACTGCACTGCCTGGGTGAGCTCTTCTGCATGTGCCCCCTGACCCTCCCCCCTCCCTGTACCCCTGGCCAGCTCCCAGGACCTAGTGTGCAGGCAGCCACAGCACATACATGTGTGCACCCCAAAACCCTACACATGCAGACTATTTTGAGCTATTATGCAATTGCCTCTATTTGCACTACTCAAAAACAAATCAGGACAAAATTTGTTTTTAAATAAAATTAAAATATGTTATAATAGATGTTTAATTTTTATTATCTGATTTGTTTTTTATCTGTGGCTTGTTAAAATGTGGGCCTCACACAAAACCTTTCAGAAGGTATCAACAGCTCACCAAAACTCATATAAGTGGGCCTTGAACCAAAATAATTGCCCACCCCTGTAATAGAAGAAAGTATTTTGGGATGCTGCTTATGTGGAAGATGGTATGTAAAGAGTTACATTATAGTCTAAAGCCTATTTGATATACTTCATAGAATTTAGGGTGGTACCAGAAGAGATTATTTGGTAGGAAAGTCTCTGAAGTGTTGGGCAAGGTGTGTGGGATTTTTTATTTATTTATTTTTTTTGGTGGTCTTTTATTAGACCAGCTGTATAGTTGGGAGAGACATTAGACAAGTATTCAGGCATGAAGTGCCCTTCTTCAGGTCTTTGTGCCTGAAAGCTTGTCCAATGTCTCTCCCAACTATACAGTTGGTCTAGTAAAAGATATTGCCAAAAAAACCCTTACTGCTCACATTTTCTGCACCATTACATCTACAACACTGCGTCAGCTCTACTAGTTTGAAGGGTTATGTACCTTTGTGGGGGTGGCTTTTTGGAGTCCCGTGGGCACATGAATTCATGAAAATAGTTGGTATTTTTCTACGTGAAATTCTAGGTGAATGGCATAACACTTGTTTTCTTTCCTGTTTCTGGCAGGTATCACCCACGTGTTCTTTACATTGATATTGATATTCATCATGGAGATGGCGTTCAAGAGGCTTTCTACTTGACAGATCGTGTCATGACTGTGTCTTTCCACAAATATGGGAACTACTTTTTTCCTGGTACAGGTACAGAACCTCCACTGCCAGTGAAGAGCAGATGGCTGGGTCTCGTTTTGGTCTCTTTTGCAATCATTGCCTTCACATACTAGCATGAGATGCTGGGGTTCAGGACATGAGAGAATTGATGTGGGGGAGAAGCGGGTAATGCTGGAGTGATGGGGGAGTGGTTGGGTGATGGATATTAGGGCTGTGCGAAATGAGCCCTATTGGATTCAGATTTGGCCCAAATCAGGGACAGTGTTTCGGATCACTGCCCCTGATTTCATTTGCCAAATCTGAATCTGATGATTCCATGCTGATTCAGAGAATCAGCAATTCGGACATAGACACAGCTTTAAAAGTTTTTCTATATACCTCAAGGTACCAGCGTGGCTCGTGATCGCTGCAGTGGTGGGGCGCATGGAGCATCCCGCAGGAGCATGGGGGCGGTCTCTCCAGTGTGCTTGGCAGTGAACCTGGAAGTGGACCAGAAGTAGTTCTGGTCCACTTCCAGGTCTTCTGGGGAGCGCACAGGGGGACCCTGAGTGTTCCCCCAGACCCAGGAGACACCAGCTGCTGGGGCGGGGCGGGGAGGGGAGGGGGACAGGGGCTCTCTCCTGTGGAGCAGGATGTGGATCGGAAGTGTTTCTGGTCCACTTCCAGGTCTGCTGCCGAGCGCGCTGGGGAGCCCCCTGTGCTTCTGTGGGACTCTACATCTGCCCCAGCACTGCAGCATTCAGAGCCCCTGCTACCTAGAGGTATGTAGAGAAAACATTTAAAGCTGTATCTACGTCCGAATCGCTGAATCTCTCTGAATCGATTTGGAGAGGTTAAACGGTCCTCTGATTTGATTCGGATTTGGAGATTCGGCCACTGAATTGGACCGAATCTCCGCCGAGCTAAAGCTTCTCACAGCCCTAATGGATATCCTCCTGCAGTAGTTTGCAGTGATTTGGAAGAGATCTTTGTGTCATGGTTGCATCAGTAGGCTTAAATTTTAGTTTTCTGTTACCATGCCCATGATATGCTCAGTAGGTGTCATTCTGAGAGACAGCCAACATGGCTTTGTTACGGGTAGGTTATGCCTGACCAACCTCGTCTCCTTCTATGACCAAGTGAGACATCACATGGACAGGGGAGGAGAGGTTGATGTCATTTACTTGGATTTCAAAATAGCCTTTGACTTGGTTTCCCATGATGTCCTCATGACACAATTGGGTAACTGCGGCCTTAACAACCTTACGTCCAAGTCTTCAGAATCTGGAATGGACTCCTTCCAGAAGTAGTGCCATCACCTACTCTGGACACATTCAAGAAGTGTTTGGATGATCATCTTGCTGGGGTCATCTGACCCCAGCTGACTTCCTGCTCTTTGGGCAGGGGGCTGGACCTAATAATCTCACAAGGTCCCTTCCAGCCCTAATGTCCATGAAGTCTGTGAAATCTATATTTCAGAGCTGATCTTTGTGTGCCATGACTCTTACAATGTTTTTTAAACTTGAAAGCTTGCTAAAAAAATTTTTTCCAACTAATTTAAGTTGGTCTAATAAAAGATATCAGATTAATCCAAAGAACCATGTCTGCCTATGTCCTTAGACGGCTACAACCTATACCGCTATGATTCTTCTTCCTTTCTCTGACCAGGTGACATGTATGAGGTTGGTGCAGAGAGTGGCCGATATTACTGCCTAAATGTGCCTCTGCGAGATGGCATTGATGACCAAAGTAAGTAAAAAATATTCATTGTCATCTGCTGTCACTGTTGTCTGTTCTTTCCATTGATTCCATAGCCATGATGACAGCCTTTATTTTTCTCTAAAGGTTATAAGCACCTCTTCCAGCCAGTGATTAACCAGGTGGTAGACTTCTATCAGCCCACATGCATAGTGCTGCAGGTAGGAAAGCAAGCTGTGTGCACAAGCATTTTCCTTGCTTAATATATGGATAATTGCATGTTGTCGAATATATGAATCTATGTTCCCTGAGGGATATGGATGGGTGGGTGGGTGGATGGGTGATGGCCAGCTGACCTTTTGCTGGCGGCTCTGGTGATTGGATGGTCTACTATGGTCTGCATCTGAGAGGGAGCGCTCTAACTGGAATTAAGCTGTGCTTCTTCTGTTCCATAGTGTGGTGCTGATTCTCTGGGTTGTGACCGCCTGGGCTGCTTTAATCTCAGTATAAGAGGACATGGGTAAGTTCAGTAGGGATGTGGAGAGGGCATTTAAAAATCCCTGCTTGTAGTCTGAAAAAATAAACGTCCTTCACTGGTGAGATTCAAGCTGTAATCCTGGTACCTCAGCATCAGCAAAAGACTATAGGAATCCTATCCCAGTTTTTGGGATAGGAAAATCTCTTCCAAACTAGGGAATATGATTCTGCAGAAGCAAGCTCTCCTAGTTATGACTGGGGTCTCACAATGCTTTCTCCAGCAGTACCGTGCCAGCGTGCGTGAGTGCGCAGATTGAATTCCTCTCAGTTCATGGAGCTGGTTCCCATTGAGGCAGGTTGTGGATTGCCTGGGTTAGAAGCCCTGAACTCTGAGGGTATCATATAGATAGGTATGTTATTGGGTTAAGACTGGTGCTGTTTATGGAATGCTCTGATGATTTGCACTGATTGTGCTGCTTTGTATTTCTAGAGAGTGTGTGGAATATGTAAAGAGTTTCAACATCCCCCTGCTTGTATTGGGAGGAGGAGGCTATACTGTTCGTAATGTGGCACGATGCTGGTGAGTCTTTTATATGCTTGCTTAGAAATGCCCCATTTGTTACAAAAGGGGTTGAAGGGCCTACTCACTTGTAACTGATATGGGATTGAACTGGTTTGCCAGCAGCATGCAGTGGGGTAGAAATCATTTTTTTTCTGGATTGAGTAGCTTGTTTTGTATTTTAGGACTTATGAAACTTCACTACTTGTGGATGAAGCAATTAGTGAGGAACTTCCGTACAGTGGTGAGTTGGGGTCCTCCTATTGCAGTGTCTTCATTCTTTCCATAAGCTTAGCCAACATATCTTGATGTGTTAATGCATCAGAGACTTTGATGCTCAACATAATTAATGGTAACCATGGCTGGATGGAAGTGGTAGCCCTTTTAATCCTAGATCATTTGTTCTAGGTTTTTTTGCTTTCTGGTTCACATATCTTTAGGCTCTGGCAGGCCTTTCTGGAGAGGCATGTCCTTACTTGATATAGCATTCTAAATTCCCTCTACAACAAACTTTGTCTTCCTGTTGCTTTCCCCCGCGTCTGTATCTCATGGTGATGCAGTTGGTCTTGCTGTGCTCTTAAGGTGGAAACAGGTATCACCTGTCCTGACCTTTTTGCTGCCTTAAACATTTTATGGTGACATAAAGTGAAAGCAAATAGACATTATGTCTTTTGCTGTTCCACAGACGCCCAAATTTATGGCCAGGACAGAAGATAGTAATAATTTGCACCACCTTATTGCAGTAGACATCTGTTTTATGGCAGGAGAGCATAGGCAGCCTGGAGCCTGATCCTGCACACCTTGGGAGTTCCTGTTCAGGATTGGGCTCCACAAGCCCTGGGAGTATCTGCCTAGCTTTCCCTGATTACTGAGATGTGTCCCCGGGATCTTTGGAGTGTGTTGGGTAAGCAGGGAAAGTCGGGATTTTCCTGTTGAGGGAAACGCCAACATTCCCTTTTTACCCAGATGCACCCCGGAGATCTTGGGCATGTGACTCAGTAGGTTGGGATAACCAAGCAGGCGCACTCAGGGTTTGAGGGGCCCCATCCTGCTTAGGAATTCCCAGGGTGCACAGGTCCAACTCCTCAAGCCCTGAGAGAATGTCTCCCCCAATGTCCCACAGCATTAGTGGGCAACGTTCATTTTCCCCAAGCGAAGCAGATCAGCTGTGAGAGGATGTGTCCTAGCACAGCTTACCTGCTTCATTTGGGAATGTCTATTTCTAGTCTTAGTGGTACGGAAGGGGATACGCTATGCCTGTCTGCAGAACAGTGTTTTAGAAGCGTTGGTCACAGAATCCTCTCATCTTGTTCTTTAACTCTTTTTCTGGTTTCCTTGTAGAATATTTTGAATACTTTGCTCCAGACTTCACTCTTCACCCAGATGTCAGTACAAGAATTGAGAACCAGAACTCCAGACAGGTAAATGGCTCTGCCTGGTCTTGGATGCATGGTTTCACCGAGCCCAATGAAAAGATCTGTACTTGAAGCTGGTCCTCTAATAGCAGGTGAATTCCAATCCATAAGCTTACCTGGAAAAATCAAGGCAGGTCACTAGAGTCTGCCCTGCCTGGCTCAGTGCTTCAGCAACATTTTTTTTGTCTGGTAACTTCACAGCTGCTCTGCAGTGTAAGGAAGTTCCAATGGGTCCTTCCTGTATGGGAATGTTTGAAGGCCCTCTTACAGTTACAGAGTTAAGGTCTGTAATGACTGCTTTGGCCTCTCTGCTGCGGTTGAAAACCGTGTGTGTTACCTAAGTTGTGAGTGGTGCCAGCAGGTGTTAATGGGAGGAGTTTTGTCACTACAAACTCTTAGATCTGTTTCTGCTAATAGCTCTGTATTTTCTACCTAGTACTTGGATCAGATCAGACAGACAATATTTGAGAATTTGAAGATGCTGAACCATGCTCCCAGTGTCCAGATCCACGATGTTCCTTCTGACTTACTCAGTTATGACCGCACAGATGAGCCTGATCCAGAGGAGAGAGGCTCTGAAGAGAACTATAGCAGGTATTGGGTCTCCCTTTCCTGTTTTGGGAACATGAGCTTTCCTTCTACCCAACCCCTCCCCTTGTTACGCAAATGGCATAAATACCAACTTTAGGGTAGGTAAATAACATGGAGATAGACTTTTGCCTGTTGCCTTAATCTTGTGTATTATCTTGAGGCTTTTTTCTGGTGTATTTTCTTGAGTGTTGCACTGCCTTAAACTCCATTTTGTATTGCTCTGTAGCTTGACATAAGTGCTCAACCTTTCACTCCTTTGTATGCTGCATGTGTGAGGGAATGGGTGAGAGAGTGTGGCTGTGGAAAAGGAAAACACCAATTGGTGACTGGCTGAAGAATGCAGACAGATAAAAGACCAAAACAAGAAGAATCCGCCCCAGAACAGTGAGAGAACAACATCAATCAACCTTCAAGGAGGAACACAGTGTTGACACAGCGAAAGCTCAGAGGACTGAATGAATTGACAAGACTATAAAAGGTGGGGCAAGACCTATCAATTTTTGGGTCTTGTTCTGCATATCATTCTGGAGCATCGGTTCGCCTGATGAGACAGACAGACAGAAGCCCAGCTCCCACTCGTGATCAACTTAGCTGGCCACTAAGTTGACTCAAGCATTGATGAGACTGGTAATGTATACCAGCGCAGAACAGAAATGGGGGGGCGTGTGCGTGTGCGTGTATATTTACTAAGCGCTTAATAAATGTGGCATCTTGCTTTGCCCCCTCTTGCAAAGGTCTAGCTCTTGATTTTGAGCTAATTGGTTAACATTTAAGTGGTGGAGAATTGCGAAAGTGAGGTACAGAGGAAGCTCTGTGTTTTGTTGTTGTTAAGGTGTGCACACCCTCAGGCTGTAGAATACCCTGAGTCTTGGAGGGGCAGAGTTAGATCTCCCCTGCCGCACAGAGGGTGGAATTTTGTAACGGCAGCTATTATTTGTTGCAACAACTTGAGCTGTAGAATTCCCCAAGCGTATGGGAGAAGTTAGATTCTTGCCAATTAGGAGATTCAGAGATGTTTTTGTCTAGGAGAAAGGAGGAATCTAAGAACCAGAAACCTGGTGAGGAAGTTGTTGCACCAGTTTTTTTTTGTGTGCAGGAGAGGTTGTTTGTTACTGTTGACCAGGAGACTTTGTCTAGGTCAGGCAGAGTAGTGGACATGGTTACATGCTGTGGTCCGCTTGGGATTAACACCCCAACCTCTCCTCCCACCTTCTGCCTGCTAACCCCATCCCAATGAAGACAGATATAGTAGGCACCATTCATCTTCCAGTTTCTGGTTTCTGTCTGAGGGACTCTTTGCTAGTGCATAATTTTATCCCTTACAGAGCATGCCCCCATGATTGTACCAGGTCAGGAGATGCTTCTCTCCCTCCTTGTGCTTCTAGTTTGTCTCATCTCTAGATCTAGGCTCACTCTTGTTCCAAACTACTGGACAAGGCTGCCTCCCCTGATGTCTATCTGTCTTTTTTTCAGGCCTGAAGCTTCCAGTGAGTTCTATGATGGTGACCACGATAATGATAAGGAAAGTGACGTTGAGATCTGAGAGCTATCTTGTGGGACTTTTGGATGGTGGGAAGATCCCTAATTGGACACTGGTACTTGGTGGAGATAACAGGGACATGTGAGCCAGGAGAAAGTCTTTCCCTGGAGCTTCCCTTCATGTTTGATGCATGTGACAGCAGCATCACTGGGTTTGGCTGGCTATCTGGGGAGGCAAGCAGCAGTGGAATCTGGCCTTTATCTCTACAGTTCCTGAGGCCTCTGTCACCACTATGAAAAATGGAAATTCAAGTGGCATTTGGATTGATGCTGTAGTCTTTGTTCTGCTGCCATACAGCCCTCTTCAAAGCCTGGTCTTCAGTGGCTTTACCAAGTGGTCCTAGGCTAATGGAGGCTCCCAACACAGGAATGGAAATCAGTACTGTGTTGCTTAGTACTTTCCTTCCCCTTCACAGCATAACCTGATGCATCCTAGTCTCTCTAACCCTCTGCTTAAATAACAGATGTGAAATTCTCTGAAACTTCTGAGGGTCACTTTGCCAGCCTTTCCAGACATTCCAAGTTCCTGCGCATAGACAAAAACCCAGTTGCAGACAAAGCAAAGCCAATTTTGTGATGGTGAATAAGACTGATGGAGAAAGGTGGAGGAGTGTAGTCTTTCTCTTTCTCCTGAATAGAATTGTTTTGTATCTGCCAACAAGAACATTTGATAAATATATGTCTAATATACTCTTTTTCCAAGAAGCTCAGATTAGAAGCTCCAAGAATGCAGGAGTTTGGTTGCAGGAGTCCTGGGTGTGGTGTTGTGCACTTCCATCTCTCTTGTAACCTCTACGTACCTTCCCCACTTCATGCCCTTTTTATGAATTGGTGAAGATTTGGGCTTGTCACATGCTCATAGTAGAAAGCCTGCCCTCACTGATGATGCCCAGATGACTTCATTGTGTTTGGTGCTGAAGGAAGTGGTTCCTCTCATGGTTCATCTTTCTCCGCTAACACAGTGGAGAGAACTCTCTCCTACATTGGCCTCTTGTTCTAAATGCTGCTCTTCCCTTTCCTTGATTGTCTGCTGGTGTCTGTCAGTATTTGGAGAGCTGTCTTAGCTGTGGTGATAGAGTGGGTGTCACTTTCCTGCTCTCTGTACTTTTGTTTTACTAATTTTTTTAAACATTAAACAAAAAGATGGGGTTTTTTGGCTTGATTTATTGTGTTTTGTCTATTTAGAAGCTCATGCTCAGTTTCCTTCTATTGAGGTCCCTTCCGACCCTAACATCTATGAATCTATGATACCTGTCAGTAAGAGTACTTCTATTACCAAAGCACACTTGCTGTAGGCTTTGTCCTAGTGTCTTCTGCTGTCCTGCCTGTGAAAAGATCCTTTTTGTTTGTTTTTTTTAATACATCCTATTTGCCAGGTGAATTGAAAGCATTCAGCTCTCTTCTAAATGTGTGCCAGCCAGTTCTCTGCTGCAGTGCACAATGGTAAGTGTCAGTTGCTACAAAACTATATGCGATTCTCAAAAAGGGTAAACTCCCAAGGTTGGGGAATATAGCCTCCTATCCCTCTTCTTTTAATGAAACTAAATGTTAGAGGTGCACTGATACATTGGTCCGATATTGGACTGGTACCAATATAAAGAAAGTTGTCTGTGTTGACCTGATGGGGCTGATTTAATTTGGCTGATAAATGCCGGTGCTGCGCACAGCTGCAGCACAGCGTGGAGCAGAAGCGGCAGCATGGAGAGGTGCCTCTAGCTGGTAAATCATTAGGGGAGGAAACGGGTGTGGGGGCAGATCAACGCTTCCCCCATGGTGAGGGAGGGAGTAGGTGCTGCCGCGGGGGGCGGGGCATGGAACAGAGGCATGTCTCGTGGCGTGGGGGTGGCGCTCGCTGCTGCTTGCACCCCGGGTGGGTGGGGGAACATGTGCCCCCAAATCTGCACAGTGCGGAGCAGGCTGCAGCTGCAGGATGGAGCCACCGCTGCGTGGGGCTTTTCTTGCTGGGGGCTGGGCTGGGAGTGGGCTCCTGCGGCACTGGGAGGAGGCTGCAGCCACCCCAGATTTTGCCACAGCTCTGCTCCCAGCCCTGTGTTGTTGCCCAGCGCAGCCCTGGCTTTTCCTGGTGCTTGGGTGGAGGTGGGTCGCACCTGTGGTGGAGGGGGAGACTGGATGGTAAATGCTGTGCTGTCATTGGACAGTGGATCCTCCTCTTCCAGGTCCCCCTTCCTGTGACTGTCTGTCTCCCAAACTCCACCCCACAAGCTGCACCTCTGTGTCCGTTTTCCGCCCCCTTTCTGCCCCACTGGGCAGCATCTGCTCCTGCCCCCTTTCTCACTGCAGGGGGGCATTGATCTGCCCCCACATGCCCCTTCTCTCCCCACCTCCCCTTCCACCACACTGGACTTACCACCTGATGGCAGCTGTATCGGATCGATATTGGTCAATATGCGTCCTTAAATATCAGCTATCGGCCCCCAAAATCTCTATCAGTGCACCTCTACTAAATACTGTCTGAAATTGCTTTGCTGTCCCTTTTCTGAGGAAATTAATTGACCACCAAGATTTTCAGGGAGCAGCAGGCTTTTGTGTTAAGGACATGCTTAGAAAAGTTGTTTCAAAGTAATGGTTCTTGCTAGCCACAAACCTCCTAAAATTTTTGCTACTTAGTTTGTGTCTCACCCATTTCTAACTGGCATCTGTGCTGGGTCTCTCTATTAGGTCTGTTACTCTCTTCTTCCTCATGATATCTGGAGTGTAACAAGACTTGGGTAGGCTCTTCTCACTGAGATCTGTTTGTTAGACCAGGTGTTTTCTTAACTTTTATTTGCCAGATGAGCTATAATAGTAGGAGAGCTCAAGTAGTAAATAATTCTGTAATGGAGATGTTGCTAGTTCAATGTGAAGTGATCTCATAGAAGCCAGAACTGTTGGGTGTTTCATCTGCTGTCTAGGAAGTCAACTCTGCCAGTAAAGCTTCCTGAGTCAAGTTACCATTTTTTTCTGCTGCTGTGTTTGTACTGACAGCATTGAAGGCAAATGGTGAAGGCCTGACAAGTGGCAACTTGATCTGATCTGTTAGGAAACAAGCATCCTAAAAAGAACATATGTGGCCAGGTAATGCAACCAGTAGCCTGCAGGTAAAGGATAATGGGATGGGATGGAATGCAGCAGCTAAATGCCAGGGAATCACAGCTGTGCACACAGTGGGCAGTAATGCTAAATGTGACAGGCACATGATGTCCAGAGAAATTACCTCTGGCCCTGACTATTTCAGTCTTACTTGTGTTTAGCCTCTCCCCTCTTCCTCTCTGCTTCATAAGAATGAACATACCAGATTAGCCCTTTTGGTATATCTGATGTAGCATTCTTTGGTTGAAAGGGCACTGCTTTACAAAATTAGCTACCTATCCCTGTTTTTTAGGGGGAAGCAAGAAGTGAAATGCCACACCTGGAAGTACACTGAGGTCATCTTTACACATGCCCTGAGGGTCAGGAAGGACAGGGCACTTTAATTAGTGTGCTCTTGGGATCCTGTCTAATTAAAGCGCCCACAGAATTTTATGTATCCAGTATCCTGTGCTTCAAAATGGTGGCAGGGACACTTTAACTAAAGATCATTTGGCGAGCTTTAGTTAAAGCACCCCTGCTGCCTTTTTGAAGCATGGAGATGCTGAATACTGTCGGGGCCGAGGGGCTGTGGCCAGCAGCCCGGGAATGTGGGCCAGGGAAGTTGGCATGGCGAACTAGAATTAGGCACTGACGCGTGGAGGTTGATTAAAGATTATTTTACTTACACTGTAGATGGTCGCGGTGCAGGCAGGAAAACTTGCTTGGTTAAAGTTATAGATAGAAGAAAAGAAGAAAAAAAGAAAACTCGAACGATGAGAGCTCTTTAAACCAATACAAGAGTCCGTGCTGTGACTCTCAACGAGCGCGCAGGGCAGGGGTACGTCAAGGATCGTCCGGTGACGGGGAGAGACTCTTGATGGGTGATCAAACCACCATTCGGTCCGAGATTTACGTAGAAGTCCACGAGATAATCGTGGACTCCTTGCCGGAATTCTCTCAGATTTCTCCCGGAATTCTCGGACCGCCACATGGGAATAATTTAGAAACAGCCAATAATGGGGAACAAATTTGCATGCGAGCGGCGGGAACTCCTTTGCACTGGGGTTTTTCTCTCTGCAGCTGAGAATTGCACCGTGCAAAGAAAGCTCCATGTGGCGGGAAATAATTCTGCAGTGCCGAAGCGCGCACACAATCATTGGGTAATGACAAATACAAGAGATGCTGAGACTGCTGGAGCAAGGTAATTAGCATGCTGCAGCAGACTTGATTAATTGAGTCTGCTCTGACACACTAATTACAGCACATCAGAGCAGGCATCCTGCACGTTTTTACAGGCACTCTCAGTTAGTTGAGTTAGAAAAGAACCCAGATTTCTGATAGGCAGTACCATTCTGCTCTTCTAGGCTGTTTACAGACGTAGAAACTGCCCCCCCCCAAAAAACAAACAAACCCCCAAAACAACAAAAAAACAGAACCCCAGCATTTTACTTTAAAGCCCAGAGTGCTCCCGTGCTGAGCCCAGTGCATGCCCAAAAGAGGCATTGCGTTTGTAGGACCCAGCTTGTCCAAAGTCTGTATAGGTCAGGGCTTTAATGGGGCTTTTTTGGTGCTTTCATCCAACAGCTGATTGAAGCAGCTATTAGATAGAAGTGCCAAAAAGCCCTGCTGAAGTGCCTGATCTGTACAGACTCTGAGGAGTTGCTTCTTCCAGCAAAGCATGTTTTTGTTTTGTTTTGTTAACATATGTAAGCAGCTCCAGTCTGCCTCACACAATCAGTTAGTCCTTCATGTCTGATGTGATCTCTGGCCACGTTAAAGCAGACCGTTAGTAAAAATTAGTTCAGTGTCCTACTTGTGTCAGTGGTAAGTATGTGCTGTTGCTTCAGAAGGCAGTCTCTTCCTTTACAATGTATCGATCACTCATTCAAAGTACTGGTGAAATTCATTGCCAGCCCACAAAGACAGTCTCCCTGTCTGCTGCAGCAGGAAATGTTGATTTTACTTATAATAAATGCATTTTATAAAGTCACAACTATTACTGAGCCACTGTTCTTTCTCTTCTCCCCTTCCGCAATAGATTTAGATTTATTGTATTTGTGCATTAGTGATTTCTGTAGGTTGTTTGTACTCCTCACTTTTATTATGCACCCTGCTGCCTTTCTATTATGGGATAGTATGAGGAGCAGAAACTGATCCATTCTTTAGTGGGTCTTCAGTCTATGTTCCTCACAAACAACAGATAATCCTAACCTGCTTCTTTTCCCCCCGATTCCACTGTGGGGCATATCACAAGTATGAACTGGATTGTGTAGGCCTTCACTCTTTTCTAGACCCCAAACCATGAGTCTTTACTGACAGGTTTTGAACTAAGCCATATTTTTGAATGGCAGGCTTTGTTTGTGCTCTTTAAAAGTCTCTCATTTGGAAGCCATGTCTGTCTATTGAAATTTTTTCTGAGTTGCATCTCCCACTGCAACTCACTTGTCAGAGAGGAAGAAACACTCTGGATTAAAGAACCAGTCTAATTAGGCAGACCTATGCACATTAAAAACCAAGGCTTTGACATTAAATGATGCAGTGCTCACAGGACTGTGGTCTAAAATATGGGATGAGGCCAAGATATGGTAACAACTGAAATTAAATAAAGGATGATTTAATTATTTTTAGGAAATGTTTGAGGACAAACACTTGCACAGATGTGTATTGTTCTAATTACAGTTCATAATGGACTTAGCTTTCTGCTGCATAGAAAACCACAATTTAATGCATTCAGTCACTTAGCTAAGGGGTTGGGTTTTTTTGTACTGCTGCCCATATACAAGCTATTTCCATGTAAAAGATTAACACTAAAGTCCCTATAAGCTTTCTTAATGTCTGACTTCTTCTTTCCAGTTTTAGAAAGCTGTTTTAAAGTGTGGGTGTGGAGTATTTGGGAGGGGGGGTTGAGGGCCAGTCTTAGAAATATGGGTCTGGCTGAGGTTGTGAATGTCATTCTGTCAATAGTGGAAAAGGGGGTTTTTTGTTAACCTTTTTCAGCAGCTTCAGAAGGTGATAAAACATTAAAGTCTTCTAATCTCTGTCATTTTTTATTCCTCAGCCATAACCCCTTGACTGGGAATACTGTGGCTCCCAGCTTTTTCATGCATTTTGTGCATTTTAATCTGACAGAGCTGACATGGAGAAACACAGCTAGTCTTAGTGGGTATGAACTGATATTGCCTTGGCTGTTGCTTGGACCAGAACCATTAATGGCTTTAAACTTTAGGATTAAAGCCTTAAAATGACATTGGACTGGGAGCCAGTGGAAGACTGGAGCATGCACATGGTGGAGAAGATGGCAGTACATTCCATACTATCTGGAGCCTTTGTATGATTCTTGTATTTAGGCTCAGAATCATCCAGGAGGAAGGAGTGACATTTCATAGTGAGGTGAAGTGAAAGGAGAAGTGTTTAGTCACTGAAAGAAGAATGACAATTTAGACAGTAGCCTAAGATTTTGGGACTGCTTTGATGAAGGATGTATGCCTTCAGTAGCAGAGGGAACTGTCTTATCTCCTCTATGCATCTTCTCCCTTTTAGCCAGAATCATTTTGAACATTCCTGGGTTGAGTTTGAGCCAGCTGCTTTCATGCAAGAACATCTTGATCTCATAAATTGAGTAGTTAAAGCAATGGAAGAAAATGGGTATCAATGACATTCTTGGCAGCTGATCCTGTGGTGCCTCACTACAGTATTTTTCCAAGTGATTTTGATAGATGCTGGAAAAAGGGAAGAGGGAAGAATATTGACCTACATAGATGTGACTAGGTTATAAGCAGTCTAGAATTTCTAAGATAAAAGTAGCTATAGTAATGTTCTGCTACTACTTCACCATTGTTCTGTTTATATATACATGTTCTCCTCTTCCCCTCTCCCCATGCCTGTAACAGAAACTCAGACTAATCACTGTGACTTTGATTTCCTTTTTAAAAGGGGATCCCTGTTTTGAGTACACTTTCATGACTGATGTTTAGCCAGATCCTGCCAGATCCTTTTAAGGGTGCCCTGAGGTGGAAGAGAAAAGCAGATAAATGCAGGTTTAGGCTTGTCCCTGCCTGACCCCTCCTGCAAGGTGGTAAGCACTGTAATGTATAAATTAGTGTTTAAAATTGGATGCCACTCAATTCATAAAACTTATGGAAGGGTGCCTGGAATCCAAAAAGATTGAGAACTACCATCTTATGACATGGATGATGAAAAGATTACAGAATGGGCATAAGCACAAAGGTTACTTACCTGGAAGCAGATTTCTCTGAACACATTGCCTCTGCAGATTTAACCTTGTTTGCCCTCCATTGAACCATGGGTCCTTGGAAGTGAGGTATGTCTGGATGTGCATTGTACATCACTGATGCAGTCTAGCTTGAAGGGTACAAAAGACCTTGCCTCTTAACTGTATCTTGGTTCTTAACTTTAATGAAATCTAGCTTAGAAAAGGGAAGGATGGGAAGCTCCAGTGTGGATTTGAAGTGGCAATAATAGTCACTGACAAATATCCTTTCCTTTTCTCTTGTAAAAAGTATCTCTGCAGCTCACAATCATTAGAGACTTGTGAGCAGTCACAAACATCCAGGCAAGGTCTGGGGAGTGGTAGTTGAGAAGGAAGCACTGCTCTCCCTCATTCAGCATATGATCTAGCTTCCAATAGGAGAGTAATGGTTTAGAAAAGATTAAGGCAAGCTCCATGTAGGATCTTGGCAGACTTCATTAACAGTGGCTGCTTTCTTCTAATACAGTGGTTTTTCAGACTGTTGCACAATAGGTCATCATTGGTTCCACAAAGAGACGGGGTAATGGCGCAGGCTGGGAGGTGGTGTGCTGCCACTGCCATCCCAGATTGCTTGGCTCCATGACAGCTCACAGGATAGGGGAAGGAGTTTCACAGCAGAATTGATATGAAAGGGTTCCATGACTTGAGAAAGTTTGAAAACCACTGCTTTAATGCAAGAGGCTCTTAAGTTTTGGCTAGGAAAATGGCTGCTTGGATTTACAGGAATGATTACATGACATTTTGATTATCTCAGAACAGAAATCCCCTGAATTTCAGGTTTCACTTGAATGCCACAAATGGTACGAGTAACTTACAAAATATCTTGGCTCTCTGCAGCAACAAAGGCCTGTGTGTTTAGAGAGCACGGAGGGACTTAAGTGCCCAATCCCAAATTAAAGTGCTTTTTCAACATCCAGTCTACTCATTCTCTTGTCTTCTGATCAGCTGTTTCATTTAGCTGATATAACAAACAAGCTGGGCACTAAATAGATCAAAGGGTGCAATTTTGTAAAGATTTTGGATAAGGTTGCAAACCCATATTATTTCATTGACAAATAATAGACGGGGAGACTAGCAGGATTTCACCTGCATAAGATAAAAGTAGTGGCCACAGAAATTCAGCCAAATTATAATATGAGCACTACTTTTGTACTTGAAAGGAGCCTTCAAAATTTGCTCAGGATCAAATTCACATCAGATCAAAAATCCATGAATTGTGATATACAAGTGTAACAGTCCCTTAAAGCAAGGGTTGCCAACCTGTGGCACATATGCCACAAGTGGGGTAGGCAGCTTCTGTGTGTGGCATTCAGCAGATCAGGAAGAAGACAGGCAGCAGAGCATCAGATTGGACAGGAAGCAGAAAGAGCAGCAGACTGGGCAGGGAGCACAGGGCAGGAAACAGGAGTAGCAGATTGAGCAGAAGAAGGGGATCAGAGTGGTACTTGAGGAGTATGTAGATCCAATTTGTGGCATGCCTGACAAAATTTGCCCCCCCCCCCCATTGCTTTAATGAATCCTTTTTATTAAGCAATTAAAAAGAGAAGGGCAGGTGACAAAGGTTGGCCAGAGTGGCAACAAATATCAGGCTTCCAAAGAAACTAATTATGGCAGTATTTACAATTTAGAGGCTCATTCACTAATTATTTTGACAGCAATGCAACAAAATCACCAAAATGTCCATAACAACTATGGTATTTATTTACAAATAAATAAAAATAGACCAGTGTACCAGATCTACTGCAGTGATACAATAAAGGAAAAAACATGGAAGTACTTCATCATTAGAATTTAGTGATCATTATCTTGAACATACGACAGTGAAGCAATTGTGTATAATATTTGAAAAGCCTCAAATAGGTTTCAATCTAATTCTTCAGAAGACTTTTGAAGACTACATTTCAGTCTTCTCAGTAGAGTTATAGGAGTGATTATCTGGTTCATTTTGGCATACATAGCTTTTGAAATATTTGGAGCATTTGGGAAAAGAGAAATTTCATAACTAACTTTCCTAAGGACTTTTTTTTAATCCCCTGAAGAATTGTTTATTTTGGAGCCTACCAAAGAAGCTAGGATTTATTAATTGACAAGGGCACTACTTCCTTAGATCCTCATTAGTAAGAAAATGCCTGATATTACAATTCTGGTCTGGAAGTCATCTTCATTTCTCAGGAGACAGAGAAAGCTGGTCCTACTGGGATTAAATTACATTGTAGGTCTGGCAACAGCAGCATAGAAGAAAGGAAGATTTCTACAATTGTGATGACACTTGGATTTTTTTTTTTTTTACAGTTGTCTGATCTACAGATCATTACAGGAAGGTGATGGGTATGGGCTGTTCTCTTGATGGTCCTGATGAAACAGTTCTAGAGTGAGGTCAGTATTGTAGGATAACAGTTTTTTGCCTATGCACGATAACCTTCCTGTGACTGGTACGGTATGTTCCAAGTGTCATCTTTCCCTTGTTCCCTATGGCTCATTTCTATTTTCTCACTGCATTTAGGGCGTTTTCATGAGAGTTCTTACAGCTTGAGGTAGTCAAGAAATGCGAAATAGATTATGAAGGTATTTCCATATGCTATTTTTTCTATTGCATTGGCATTTATAGTATTTTTTTCTTTCATATAACAAAAACCTATTTAATATAAACTGGTAAAAATAATGCAGAATAATCTGAATAGGTTAAATAACAGGATTAACATTCCTAGAATGTCTCCTACTTTAGAATGTTTCTACTTCAAAGCATAACAATGCTTAATAGAAGGTTCCACAGATTCCAGCAGGACATGTTCAGCCTCTCGATAGAAATTATAAGGCTTAGCAGCAAGCAGTGTAGGATTAGTGATCCCACTCTCCTGCTATGTTTTTCTCACTGGCCTGGCTAGAGAGGATGGGATAGAAATTCAGGAAGCCTTTTGGCAATATCTTGGCTGGCTACACCTTGGAGAAAATGGGCTTCGAGTTTTCTGTTTGTCAGCAAAAAATGCCAGGCTTGTATACTACTCTAGAGGACATTGAAAGCTGTTCTTGAGAGAAGGGTACAGCATTTTGTGCTTCCCCAATAGTAATTTATTCTGCAAGAGGCCAGTTCTTTGATTTTACTGCTCTTAACAGGCAAGTAGGAGTTGAGTTTGAATGACAGAAAAATCTGATAGTTTACCTAAAAAATACAATATCACCAAAATGAATGGGGTATCTTTTGCTCTGGGAAAATTAATAAATACAGATGGTCTTCAACTTTAGAAACCATCAGCAGCTGTTTTTCAGTGTCAAGAGCATTTTCAGCTGAGCCACCTATAAGGTGACTTCCTTTTTTAAATAATGAAATGCAGTTGAGCAATTTTTAACTCCTAACCTGGATTAAATTTGAGGCGGGGTGGGGGCTGAGGAAATTTTAGGAATATGAGGGAGGGAGTCCATCACAAGTAAACCCTATTCCTATTGTTTGGGAATTTTTTGGCACAGAACTCCTCCCAGGCTCTGCTTCTGAACGGTGGGGCATAGAGCTCAGGCAAGTTAGGCTGGTGGTTGGGTTTGGGCCCCAGCAGGGGCAGGACAGCTGACCCTTTTGTCAAGCACAAGGGAGATGGGCTGGATCAGTCTACTGAAGGGAAGGAATGAGAAGCAGCTCTGCAACCGAGGCGTGCAGGGGCTCACCCCTCCTGTCCCAAATGTGCGTCCCTGCTGGCTTTGGCATGCAGCCAGTTCTGTTTTGTCATTATTATAGGCAGGTTCTTCTTACAGACCTGCAACAAGTGCCTTTGTAGGACCTATAAGCCTCAGCCTCCGAAAAGGCTTTTCCCTTGGCTGTTGCAAGAATTGCAGGTAGAGGTCAGCCACAGCCGTCCCCATTCAGTTTGGTTGCTTTTAGTGGCCTCTGATTCTCCAGCGGGAGCAAGTGAGAAGCACAGCCGGGATGGGATGGGCACAACAGGCTAAGCCTCCGCTGCTCTTCGGCCTGCGGCGCTGGGCGGCGGCAGGGACAGGCTCCCCCGGGCCCGCGTCTCCGAGACAGGCGCCCTGCAGCGGCGCCGTACCAAAGGCGCCGGGCCGCCGGCC
>NW_005843133.1:284276-287089 GCF_000455745.1 Alligator sinensis | reverse complement strand
CTCGGGGCGGCGCGGGAAGCGGAGCCCGGGGCCGGGCGCGCAGTGCCGCCCCGCGCACTTGTCTCTGGGCTGGAGGGAGCGTGTCTTTATGGCGGGGGCTCAGCCCGCGGGCAGAGCTCGCCCTGCCTTTGAGCAGCGCCGCGCTACTTGCTGACCATTTTGCTGGCTCGTGAAATGTCACTTGCCTGGGCCATACCGGTGGGGCCGCGGCCTTCTGTGGGATCTTGGGGGGCTCTTCCTGTTGCAACTGTCACCCCCTGCTGTGAGCTGGACGCTCGCTTGCCCCCTGCCCCCAGTGACCGTGCCCAGCTGGCCCCATGGCCCCCAGTTCCCTGCCTCCTGCTAGCCAGCCCTGCATTCCTTGGCTACAGTCACAGGCAGGCTGCAGGGAACAGCTCCTGAGGCCACGTGTTTCATGCCTTTGCTGTAGGCAAATCATGTAGGTCCCTCAGCAAGATCCAAATTGAAATGTATTTGTAAGAAGGAGGAATGTTCCCTGGTAAAGCCCGAATGCTTGTAGGTTCTGGTCTCAGTTTGGTCAGTGCAGAGCAGTCCATTTGATTTCTTTCAACTTTTGAAAAAGGCTTAAAAAAAAGTGTATCCTTAACTCCAGTAAAAATCCCAGAGAAGATGAGGAAGCTTGTCATTTTGATGGAAGTTAGCAGCTCAAGTTAAAGATTAGATTCCCCTTTTGTTTTTAATTCGGATTTTAACTTGACCTGCTAATGTGTATGAAAGGTATGTACTGCTTGGTTTGCAGTAGGATTTTTAAACTGTTAGCTCACTTGGGTTAACATTACACCATTTGTTCTCATTAAACGTAAGGATTTGGAGGAAGATGTTAGGTCTGCACACTGATTGGCTTACTTGGTCTTTCTGGATCCTTTCCTATTTGTGGCACGTATGTAACTCCAGGAGTCTCTATTGAATAATATTTTTTCATTGTAGCTGCTTGTATGGGAGCCCTGGTGGTACAGATTAAGGTTTCTGATTGTTGACTGTTTCCATCTAGTTATGAGGGGTCACTAATCCGTTTAGTAGTATGTACCTTTCTCAGCCTTAGGCAGGTTCTGATGGTAAATCCTCAGAGGGATGTGGATTAACTGAAGGGGCTCTTGGGAAAAGAGATCAGTGGGACTGCTGTGGACCTTTCAACCCTTGGAATCTTATTTATGCAAGAAAAGTGTCCCCCAAGGGTGCTAGCTGAAGAGTAGGAGTACAAGATGATGCCTATAGATCAAACAGTGCTCAAGGCACTGAATGTACAGGGGCCTTTGCTGAGAGGTGGGTGTCTAATGTTTTGGTGTTTGGGACTGCTGGTTGGTTGCATGTAGGTTCTTTTCCCTGCCACAGTGTATTTTTCACATTTTGAATGAAGCTGCATTACTTCATTCAAAGCATCATGTGGGCAGTGTCCCTGACTGATCACAGAGGAGTTGGCACTGTTGCTAAAACTTTCTGTTCTATTCTCAGGTAAATTTACATGTAGAGTGGGGCTTAACAGTGTATTGGCCAGGTTGCAGTGAGTATTGGATTTGGTGAATGCAGTCTGGTTTGGTAATCCACTTATTGCTGTCCATAAGTCTCATAAAAGAAACAGGAAGGAAATGCTGATCACAGGGAGTGTCTCTTACTATATGTCTCATGCAACAGAGGGAAGCTTTGAAAGTATTAAGATCTTTAAGAGAGTTAGATACCCTTACAATATGTGGTATTAGCAGGTTTGTAATAACTTACATCTATGTAGCTCATTTTTATTCCAAAAGAATCTCAAAAACACATCACAAAGTACTTTGTATGATACATAGATCACTTAATTGATCATAGAAATGTCACCCATCTCTGGAAAGAAACGGTGTAGCACTTTGGTAACACATATCAACTTTTCACAAGTATAGGGTAGGAAATTTAAAATACTACAATAAAAATATTACTGTCAACTTCCTCTGAATTAAGGGAGATTGAATGTAATTATGCAAACTGTTTTTTTGGATGTTGAAATTCATTAATAGTTATGTGAAAATAGTTTCCCCTCAAAAATACGTACTTGCTGCCTCAGGAGCCAAAGAGTTATTATTAGATGAGCTAAAGGCTTGTCATTTGTCTACTTTTAGGATATCCTAAATTGGAGGTGATTCAGAGAAGATTAGAAATGGTTAGGGGGCTAGATGGACTGGTCTGAGGAAAACTTGATAGTAAAGCTTATAGTAAAGTTTGACTAACTGACCACTATGGGACAGGGAGTAGACCACAAGGGTGTGAAGGTGTAAGTAAAAAATATGGGTTGCTAGTGTTTGTATGTAGAAAAAATAATAGATACGGTCATCTTAAAGTGTAACAGCAACACAGAATCACTTTGCCAGCACAGCCTAAAAATGTTGAAACTGAAAAATCTTTTGAAAGCCAAATTACTTCCAGTTTATCTTTATTGAATGAAGTAAACCCTTTATAACTTGTAAAATCCAAATTTTGGGAATTGCTGTCTCTCAGAGAAAAGGAAAAAAGACTGAATATCACACAATTCTTTTTTAATGATCAGACATTAATCTTTAAAACAGTTACCTAGCGGGGTACATGCTTTATTGGGGGCATAGTCAATTGGGAGAGTATGAAGTACAGGGTGAAAAGTATATTCTATCCCTTAGAAAGAGCTGGGTTGGATTTAAATGCTTTAATAGCTTTTTTTCATTCTAAGATGCTTTACTGTTTATGGTCCAATATCTTGTGATATAGGATAATCATGGGTCAGAAAAACTGGATTAGTTCGATCAGATTCTATGCTACGGTCACCAGGAATACTAGTAATTACTGGT
>NW_005843133.1:269895-284236 GCF_000455745.1 Alligator sinensis | reverse complement strand
CCAATTTCCCCAGAGCCAGAGGATGCTGGAAAACAGCCAATCAGAGTGCAAACAAGCGTTCGGACAAGAGCTGATGGGGTGATGATGGTAGGGATGGAGGCAGGGATGTGGCGAGGGCAGCACAGCTGGCCTCGCTGCCCCCCCCCGCAGGTGACAGTGATGGAGCAGGGGGGGCACCCCCCCTTACTCCTTGCAGGTGAATGGGGGATGGAGTCAGGATGCCACAGGTGGGGGTGAGGCCACTGGCTCTGGCCTTGGCCTTGACTTGCCCCTCCCTACTTCTGTCCTGGCGTGGCGGTGGGGGAAGGAGTGGGCCTGAAGCAGGTTGGGGGAATAGCGGGTGCACCACAGCAGCAGTGTGGGGAGGGGAGGAGTAGGCCCAGGCCCCGTGGGGGAGGGGGGAGGAGGACCGAGTCCCAGCTGGGGGAGAAGCCGGCCTGCCATGCGGCGTGGGGGAGTAGCGGGCTCAGCCTCACCCAGTGGCGATGCGGGAACGGGAGGGGGGGACTCCGAGCCAATGGGGGTGGAGGAGTGGGCCCAGGCCCTAGGTGGGGAGGAGGCTTGCTCCTCTCTTCCCCCAGCTGCTGCCCAGCTGCCGGGCCTGCTGCTCCCCCCAACTGCCGCGTCAGGCCGGCTTCTCTCCTGGCTTGGGCTTGGGCCTTCTCCCCACCTTGGGCCCAGGCCCATCTCCCCCCCCCTTCCCCCCCCCCCCACCAGTTGACTCCAAGCCCACTCTTCCTGTTCCCCCACCACTGCCAGGTCAGCCCAGGCCTGCTGCTCCTGGCTTCTCCCCACCCTCAGGCCCGGTCCTCCCCCGCATCAGGCCTGGGCCCTCCCCCTGCCACTGTGGCAGGGAGTGGGGGAGTGGGCCCAGACCCTAACTACCCCCCTACCCCCTGCCATCATTCCTGATGGGCAATTGGCTCGTATTATTATAAACCCAAAGCAATTTCATTAGCCATACAAAAAGAATTATATACTGCACAGCAAATGCTAATGATACCCAAGGCATATAGTCATTTTTTTGTAGCATCATGGTAAAAAGTAGTATATTTGCTAGAATGTAAGATGAACCCTAAGAATTAAATTCTGTATATAGAAAATTTATAAATTTGGTAACATTTTCCAGGTATAGATTCTAATTATTGGAGGTTTGCCTTGAATTTGTTCCCCTTCCACTCATGGGAGTCTGCTGGAAAGCAGGGGAGAGGACGCCCACTCCACTTCTGACTGAGTCCCAGCAGCTGCACGTGGCGGCAGGGAGGAGGGAAGGCAGCCAGCTCCATCACACGGGGCTCCCCCAGTGGCTCACAAGTGCCAGGAGCTGTATGTGAGCCCTGTGCAATAGAGGAGGGCCGACCTGGCTCCTCTCCTTGCTGCCACATGCAGTTTCTGGAATTGACTGAAGCTGCGTGCTGCTGGGCAGCAAGCGCCTGCATGGGCCACTAGTATCCCAAGGGTCTGCTGCCTGCTGCTGTTGCTACCCAGGGCAGGGGCTGTGCGCCATGGGAGGGGCATGTGTGGGGGCGGGTCCCCACCCCACCCCCCTTCCTCACATCCCACAAACACCATACACCCACATCGTGTCCTCACAACCCTCCCATATATACACATGCCCTGCAACATACCCTACACCCCACCACATGCATACCACTCTCCCTTACAAACACCACAGACACCCCCCACATGCACACCCCACCATACACACACTCACAACCCCCAACCACACACAATATACAAGTCATACTTTATTTTTGAGCTATTATACAGTTATTTCTATATATACTATACAAACACAAATCGGGACAAAAATATTTTTAAAAATAAAATTAAAATATGTTATAGTAGATGTTTGTCTTTTAATATATGATTTGTTTTTTCTTGGTTCCAAGATGGGGGCAATGAGAAGGACTTCCAGTGGCAAAGGTCAGGGGTTTACAAACTGGACTTCTCATCCCCAGATAGTGACCAGGGGGCAGGATACCTGTCAAGGGGTGGGGCTACCCTTGTGGTCCTAGACAGCTCACCAAAACTCATTAAGCAGCCTTCCAGCCAAAATAATCACCCACCCCTGCCCTAACCATTTTCATTTCTCCCTGCTGGACTCCAGTTTTGTCCACATCCTTTCGGGGGTGCGGCACAAAACTGAACAGAGTACTCCAGGTGTGGCTTTCTGAATACTGTTGAATAGAGGGGAACAATCACTTCCTGGACTAGCTAATGCAGCCCAATATGCTGTTAGCCTTCTTTGACAAGGGCACACTGTTGGCTTCTGTTCAGCTTACTGTTCACTGTAACCCCAGGTCCTTTTCTGTAGAGCTGCTGCTTAGCTAGTCAATTCCCAGCCTGTATCAGTGCATGGGATTGTTGTGTCCTTAGTGCAGGTCTTTGCACTTGTCCTTATTGGACTTCATAAGATTTCTTTTGGTTCAGTCCTCCAATTTGTCAAGGATCTGTCTCAATCGTAGCCTTATCCTCTAGCATTTCTACTACTTTCCCCAGCTTGGTGTTATCTGCAAACTTGCTGAGGGTGCACTCCATCCCATCTTCCATGTTGTTGATGAAGATACTGAACAAAACTGGCCCCAGGACCAATCCTGGGGGCACTCTACACAAGATCAGTTGTCAAATAGACATTGAGCCATTGATTACTACCCTTTAAATGATTCAGCCATTTTTTTGTCCACCTTGGAGTCCATTTGGCCAACCTGTGCTCCTTAGCTTGGTTGCGAGAACACTACTGGAGACTGAATCAAAAGCCTTGCTAAATACAAAGTTATGTCACATCCACTGCTCTTCCCATGTCCACAGAGCCAGTGATATCATCATAGAAAGCAATCAGATTGGTCAGGCATGAATTGCCCTTGGTGAATCCATGCTGACTGTTCCTGATTATCTTCTTTTCCCCCAACTGCTTAAAAATGGATTCCTTGAGGACCTGGTCCATGAATTTTCCAGTGACTGAGGTGAGGCTGACCAGTATATAGTTCCCTGGATCCTTCTTTTTCCCTGTCTTAAACATAACCACTATATTTACCTGTTTCCAATCATCCGGGACCTCTCCCAATCATCACGAGTTTTCAAAGATAATGGTCAATGGCTCTGCAATTGCATCAGCCAGCTCAGCACTCCTGGGTGCCTTGTGTCTGGGTCCGTGGACTTTTATATTTCCAGCTTTCTAAAATAGTCCCTAACCTGTTCTTTCACCACTTTAATTTGGCTGCTCACCTCCTTTCCCAAGCTGACCTTGCCTGTGAAGACTGAGGTAAAGAAGGCACTGAATATTTCAGCTTTTCCCACATTATCTGTCACTAGGTTTCCTCCCTTGTTTAGTAAAGGACCCACACTTTCTCTGATCATCCTTTTGTTGCTGAAATACTTGTAGAAATCATTCTTGTTACCTTTCATGTCTCTTGCTAGCTGTAACTCCAGTTGTACTTTGGCCTTCCTGACTTCATCCCTGCATGCCCGAGCAATATTATTATACTCTTCCCTAGTCATTTGTCCAAGTTTCCACTTTTTATAAGCTTCCTTTTTATGTTTTAGCTCATTGAAGAGTTCCCTGCTAAGTCAAGTTTGTCTTCTGCTTTACTTGCTAGTCTTCCTGTGGAGTGGGATGCTTCATTCCTGTGCCCTCAGTGAGGTTTTTTTTACAGAACAGCCAGCCCTTTTGGACTCCTTTCCCCCTCAGACTGGCCTCCTAAGGGATCCAGCCCTTCAATTCCCTGACTGAATTAGTCTGTTTTTCTGAAGTCCAGGGTCCTTACTTTGCTGCCTGCCTGCCTTTCTTCCTTAGGGTCTTGCAATCAGTAATTTTGTGGTTGCTGCTGCCCAGGTTGCTATCCACTACTACATTTCCCACCAATTCTCTCCTGTTTGTGAGCAGCAGATCAAAAAGAATGTGGCCTGTAGTTGGCCCCTTCAACACTTGCACTAGGAAGTTGTCCCCAACATTCTCCAAAAACTTCCTGCAGTGCACTGCTGTATTCCCCTCCCAGCAAATGTCAGGGTGGCTGGAGTCCCCCATGAGAACCAGGTCCTGTGATTGGGGAAACTTCCACTAGCAATTTGAAGAAGCTTAATCCTTCTGGTCTGGTGGTCTATAGCTATGTTTTTCAACCCATGTACATGTACCCCTGGGAGTATGAGAGTGCTGCGTTTTGGTCTTTGCTTGCTCGGGCAGGAAGTTCCAGCTGCTGCCTCTCCTGCCATGTCTGGTGTGCTGGGGCTTTCACTCCCCAGCATCAGTGTGCTGGGGGATAGGGAGGGAGGCCCCACGGAGGCTGCTTTGCCCCAGGCCGTGGTGGAAAAAGTGGGACTCGGCTCGCAGCGGCGAAACCAGAAGTACCACGGTGGGACTTCCGGTTTCACTTTTGTTGCGTCAATCGGCAAGGGGTACATAAGGTACCAAAGGTTGAGAGCCACTGGTCTATAGCAGCCACCCACCGTTATATCACCCTTGTTGCTCTCTCCTCTGACCTTAACCCAGAGACTTTCAACAGGCCTATCTCCAGTTTTGTACTGTACCTCTGAACAATCATACAGCTCTTCTACATAAAGAGAAACTTTTCCTCCTCCTCCTCCTGCCTGTCCTTCCTGAACAGTTTATACCGATCCATGACAGTACTCCAGTCATGCAAGCTATCCCATTAAGTCTGTTATTCCAATTGCATCCACATGCTAATTGGCTCCCACTCATGACTGGAACCAAGTGTTATTGTCACAGGTCCCGGATCCTCCAAAAATTTATATGCAGATAAGGTCCAGGTCAACCTGGTCTGGCTCTACCTCATTGAGGGGAGGGCCATACTAATAGTATGTAGGGACCTACCAAACTTGCGTTTGCATGATTTTCATGGAAACTGCATATTCAGGTGGGCTCTGTAATTTTGGTGGGCTCACTGTGAAAGAAAAAAAACCCTATCTGCAAAGCAGGCAAAAGGGTGGGACACCATGGAGTCTTGAAGCATGGTTGGTGGGGGGTGAGGATGAGAGGGAACAAATCGGAGGCTGAGCCCGTGACATAAGCTTAGTCCGAAAGCCAGTCCGGGGCCAGTCAGGAAAGCAGGAGGGCTTTTGTTCTGGCTTTTAAAGCACCCATGGGCATGCTGCTGTGGTATACTGTAGCATGAGGAGGATTCTTCAGCGTGCCGACTAAGAAGAAATCCTCCAAGACAGCCAAGTACGTTTTGGCGCTCGACCATGTAAGACAATATCCTGCAGGGACCTTGCACACAAATGGAGATAGACTCTTCTGTATTGCCTGCAGTGCAACTCTGGATGTTTTGAGGAAAACCAGTATAGATTGACTCTTAGAGTCTGAGGCACACATGAAATGAAAGGCTGTTGCAGAGGCTGAAGGTCAGAGCAAGAAACAAGCAAACATGTCCTCTCTTTAAAAGGACCATAGAAAGCAGCTTGGCAAGGCAAGAGGTGGCATTTTCCATCATGGAAGCTTTCGAGGTGATGAACATCCCACTGGAGAAACTTGATCACCCAAAGTTAAAAGACTACTTGAACCAAAATGTGCCAGATGCTGGCAGTTTTCCGTGTGCCAACAAGTTTCACCAAGACTCTCTCTCTGCAGTGATTGCTTCACATGTAGAGTCCACAAAGGCTGCACTGGCAGAGTATGACTCCCCCATTCTGGCTAATGAAGCCAGTGACCCTCGATATAACTACATGCTGCACATTTTCTTTGTGCAGGGAGCTGGGCAGACCAGGACCTGCCTGTGTTTCTGACAGAGCTGGTCTACCTCCTATCTGTCAATTTTTCTACTGTCTCAAGTCATTGTGAAGGTAACTGTCAGCTATGGCATATAGAATTTAACAAGATCTCGGCCTTCCTGTCAGACAGTGCTGTGTACATGTGCAAGGCTTTCTCTGATGTGCTCCAAGGAATGTTGCCCATTGCAGTTCATGTCCCCTGCAATGTGCACATTCTGTATTTAGTAAGTGACATTTGGTTCACGTAGTTCCCCAGTCTGAATAGCCTGGTGTCTTCCTATAAGAAAGCCTTCAAGCATTGTCCGGGGTGTAAGGTCTGGTACAGGAAGTCTGTTACCAGTCAGAGTAGAGACTTGCATGTCACTGTGTCGCTGTTACCAGAGCCTGTGCTCACAAGATGGAATTCCTGGTTCAGCGCGGTCTGTTACCACGCCAAGCATATGCAGTACTATCAGCAGTTTGTGAGCGAGAAGTTGGAAATCACATCCAGCACAGTGCATGCTTAAGCTTTATGATCTCTTAAAGTAAAGCGACAAGTGACGTTTGTGGTTGACAATGCCACCAAGTTCATGGAATTTCTAATATGGTTCGAAGGTCAGCAGGCTGTGATTCACCATTCGCACAACCAGCTGCTGGATTTGAAAAGCTGGGTCAAAGACCAGGCATTGCAAGAATTGTCAAGCTGTCCTCATGAAAACCAGCGGAGAAAGAACATGTTCCAGGAAATAGTTGTGAAGCTGAACCAGTTCTATAGGTACGATGCATTACTGTCACCATGGTTCAGACAACTGGCTGCCTCCTACCTTAGTGCTGTTTGTGTTTTGGACCCGAATCAGGTGTCTGTTCCGAGTTGTGACCCTCAGCTACTGAAAGCAATCCCGGGACAGCAGAAAGAGCACTACAACGAACATGCAACATGAACTCTGTCAAAGGGGTGCCTGTGCCTGTGTTCTGGGACTTTGTATGTTACTGGTTTCCACATCTGTATGCCCTGGCAAGATGCTGCCTCACCAGCCCAATGAACTCAATGGATGCTGAGTGTGCCATCTCAGTATATGAACAAGTATATTCACCCCACAGAGAGACAGAGAATGTCTGCAGCAACTGTAGCTGGATGCAGCATGTTCACATTTAATGGCATGAATTGCCTGTCTCAAGGTTAGCATTTCAGTTTCAACTCGTTTTTATAATATCCTTTCATAAAGTGTATATAGTGGGCATTAGTTACAATTCCTGTTGTGTATGGCTTTATTTTAATAAGATATTTTATTTTGGAGTTTAAGTGCTTGGATTGCTTAATAACACATCAGTTAATGATTTCTGTGGGCTTAATCCCCCCTCATTAAGCCTGCGGAAGCCATTAAGGGAAATATTGTTAAGCAATTTAAGCCGTGGCTTGGGGCCATCTGGCAATCTCCAGGGAGGGGTGGAACTGCCTGGACCCTTTGGCCAATCAAAAGCCTGGTGGGGGCCTGCCATGCTCAGCCTGCAAAAATGGCAGCTGGTCCTGTTAATGATTTCTGTGGGCTTAATCCCCCCTCATTAAGCCTGCGGAAGCCATTAAGGGAAATATTGTTAAGCAATTTAAGCCGTGGCTTGGGGCCATCTGGCAATCTCCAGGGAGGGGTGGAACTGCCTGGACCCTTTGGCCAATCAAAAGCCTGGTGGGGGCCTGCCATGCTCAGCCTGCAAAAATGGCAGCTGGTCCTAGGATCTGCCTGCAAAATCAGCTGGCTGCCTCCTCAAGTTCAGTAGAGCCCTAATCATGTATGATGGAGTGAAGAGGAAGTCAAAATGTATTCAGTGTACTGGCTCACCATGACTTAAAAAGAATCAGCATTGAGTGGGATTGCATTTAATGTGCACTAATTTATGTCTTAATTCAAATGGGATACACTAATCTATTTTAGGTTCCTATCAATTACCTGGCAGTGAAAATACCATGACCACTGAGGCAGCTTTTATAGTTGCCACAGGGGATGACTGCTTTTCTGGCAAGGGGTAGTATGCATGGAGGTAATGTAAGCCTCCTATTTGCTGTTCAAGCTTTATGCCTATTTTATGGAAATGGGAGACTCCTCCCTGGCTTGCCTCTGGTGTCTTACGGCTGGGGGCAAGCATAACTTGGGGGCATCCGAACCCCAAGCTTCTGGGCTTGGGTCTGCATATAGGATGGCTGCCCAAGGATTTGGAAATATCTGAAGCCCCAGGTGGGGTGGAGGATGTTTGCTAGTAGTAGGGCTACTTATGGTTCTTGACTGACTCATGGATTTGGAATTGATTTGGCTTGGAACACGAAAAATTTTCATTTTAAAAAAAAAAAAAAAAAAGTTCCTATCAATATTGTTGCAATGGGGGCTCTTGTGCTTCTCCCCTAGCTGCTTCTCAGCCTTTTCGGAAGGAGCAAGAAAAATCTGGGGGCATCTGAACTCCAAGGCTCCTGGGCCTGGGGCTTGTACAAAGGATGCTATCCCTCCTCCCCCCTCCCCACCCAAATAAAAAATAATTGGAACCAGGGGTGAGTGTCAGAGTTTGCTCTGAACACACACACACACACACACACACACACACACACACACACACACACACACACACACACACACACACCCCCGTCGTCTTATATTTGAGTAAATACAGTGAGGTTTTGTTGACTCTTCATATGAAAAAGAATATAACAGCTGTTACAGTGTTCCTTCTGTTGTTTGTTTTGATAGTAAATTCATTAGAAATCTTGGAGCAATGTTTGAATTTAATGCTGCTTCCAAATTAAGTGAGCTACAAAATTTTGTACTGACAATGTTTAATGGCATTAACAAGGTTGTCAGGGAAAAAAGCTGGAGTTTAAGGCAATTTAGGACTCTTGATGCCCCAAAGGAGAAGTGGGGGCATTTGCTTTTGGTTCTTTGAAGGTGACTTAAAATTTTTTACACTTATTGTGGAAGCACCTCATCTTTCCCTTCCTTTTCTGAGAATGAAGCTTGTTTCCGTTGATATCTTTTATTGGACGAACTATGTAGTTGGAAGAAAAGTTAGGCAAGTTAAAACCTGCCCGTCTTCAGATAGTTCTTTCCCACACCTGAGAGAGGATGCTTTGTGCCCTAATGCTTGTATAACCTCTCTCTCAACTAAAGTTGGTCAAAGTAAAGATACGACCAAAAACATAGCTTTCGGCATATTTTCTAGACCATCAGGGCTATAATACTTCATCCCTTCCTGGCAGTGGTAACTTAATGTTTCTCTAGAGTATTTGAACTTTCTGCTTTGTTGCTCCTTTATGTCCATAACAGCATCCAGGTTCTGCATCCATTTGAAACAGCTCTTACTGAAAATAACATTGGTTTAGTGCATTATCTGAATGTTACTGCTTACAATGATTAGCAGTAAAATGATTAATGATATTATCTTTGAGCTGACTTGCTTTCAGATGGAAAATTCAGCATCACCTTATTATAGTGATTCTCAACTAGGGTGTTGTGGCACCTTGGAGTGCCTTGAGATCTTTTTAAGGGTGCGTCAAGGTGCTGTGCAATATTAGCACTGTTAGGTGTGCAAACACGTACACATAATTCACAAGATAAACCCAAAGATCTCAAACAGGAATCCATAGTGTCAAAACATGTTGACCTCTTGTAATCTTTCTGAATTCTTTACAACAGAAGAATTACTCTCTTTTCCCTAGTCAAAAGCAAAGAATTGGTCAAACAAGGAAGTGGGGAGGGTGCCTTGAATCCAATGAGGTTGAGCAACTGCCTTATTGGTTCCTGTCACCGCCCATCTTCTCAGTTGGTGTATCATAGGGCCTTGTTTCACCCTTTATCTTTCTTTGTTACACTTTATTTCTTGAGTAACCACATACACACGGAATTAAATCAGCAAGCAGGAACTGTGGACTAGATATTAATCTTGTTTTGTATTTGTACTTTTTATTAATTAATTCTTACTGAAGAAAACAGCCACTGAACCATGGAGCACTTTTACACGTACACATGCTCCGAGTAAAACGCCACAGTGTCTTGTGTATTGGCATCCCTGTGCTTCAAAATGGAGGATGGGGGCGTGCTTTATCTAAAGCTCATTCAATGAGTTTTAGGTTACTGTAATTACAGCGCATCAGAACAGCCTCTGTGCTTGTGTACAGACACTCATGATGACTTGCAAAAAAACAGGTTGGATTGATTTAAATCACATGGATTAAAGCAATAATCCAAAAACCCAATTTTAAATCATTGATACTTATCATCTTTCCCACTGTATGTATTTTTTGTTTTTTTTAAAAAGGTGCATCTCCATTGGCTCATCTAACAATTAAAACATGGTTTAAATTGAAATAGTTTTACAGTAGATCAGGACTAGCTTATGCTCCATAGAATGTTATTTGTTTTCTTACACTGTCTTGAGGTCAGTGTTCGCCTATTCTGTTGTGCACATTTTTCCTTACTCTGTTCCTTCTCCCTCAAGTCTCCTTTACCCTGTGACGTACCACACCATACCATTCACTGTTTGAGAGATGAGATAATCGGAGCTCAGGCAGAGAGAATAAAATGGGAGTTTGATATCATCCGGTGGGCTTAGTGCAGAGGTTCCCAATCACCGGGCCGCGGCCTGGTACCAGGCCACAGCAGGTTGGCTGCTGGGTTGTGGCATGAGCCCCCCACTCGGACCCCCATCTGTTTGTCCAGATGAGCGGTTTCCGGGGTCACAGCTGAGCTTCTAGGGTTAAAGTTGGGCAGTGGGGGGGGGAGCCCTGGGAGGGAGGCAGTCGGCTCTGCGCACCCTGTCCTGCTCCCTCCAGGCCGCAGTTAAAAAAAAAAAAAAATATATATGTTGGGAATCACTCACTTAGTGGATAATCCTGATCAAAGAGTACCCATGATGGTATCTTCTGGAGTTAGAGGCAAAGTTCCAACACCTGTGATGACATTGTTTCATAGTTGATAGAGTCAGAAGGGATTGTTGATCCTTTGCTTCCAGTAGTATAGATGCTGCATCCTTTGCAGGGTCAAGCCCTTAATACAGTTATTTACAACCTTTTTTCATTTGCGGGTCCCTAAAAAAAATTTGAATGTAGATACGGACCACTTTGGACATCTCAAATAGAGGTGCCATACCCCTTTGAATTTTAAGTTTTGGTATTCATATACTTTTGATTGATCATAGTCATGTTTTGTGGGCCCCTTAAACATAGTCTGTGGACCCCCAGAGGTCTGCAGACCACAGATTGAAAACAACTGTGCTAAAACATGAAATATTGTGTATTATAAATAAACAAATAAAGCTTGACCTCAAAAGTTAGATGTTTCCTCCTCATTCTTACATAGAAGAAAATCAGACTTTAATTCCAGAGGTTTTAGTAGAGGCTCATTGAGTCAACGTATTATTTAATTTAAATTACCGTAATAGATTATACTAAATTTATACCTTAGCCTATGCTGTATTAAATTCAAATTTCATGTTAAGATGGTTTATTTTTAAAAAGGGAAACTTACTTATAATGTAAATTAAAAAATCTGATTTAAATAAAAATCCATTAAACATTTTTTTTAATCATCAATTTTTATCCACTCTGGCAAAAAGTTCTGCTTTTTCAGCTCCCATTTGGTTTCTCAGTTTTGAATGAACTAGTCCAAATTAAGAAAATAATTTTCTTTTCTCCTGCTAGTTAAATAAAAGCAAAATGTAATTGAGGCAGAATTGGAAGAGACGTCACTAGGTTGTCTAGTCCAGTCCCCTCCTCAACGTAGGATCTTCCGTGAGTAAGCCATCCCAATGAAATGTCTATCTCAACTGCTCTTGAAAGCTTATAAGGGTAGAGATTGTGCAATTTCTCTAGGTAGCCTTGAAATCAATGCTTGACTACCCACATGATCAGAAAGTTCCTCCTAATCTCCAATTTAAATTTACCCTGCTGAAGCATGAGGCTGTTGGTCCTAGTTGTTCCTTTCTAGTCATGAAGGAAGTGAATGTAAACTTTTTTTTATCCATTTCCCCAGTATTAACCTTTGCTGCTACTGCTACTTTTTTCAGACTCTATCTAGCCCAATCCTCTTTTTGCCCTTCCTGACTGTTTGCTCCTATCCAATTATCCTTGTCCAGTCAGTCCCAATTCCCACCTCCTTGCTCTCTATCTGTGTCTCCTCCTCTTACCCAGCTCCATTCGTATGTCATTCTTGTTCCTCACTTTCTGGTTCTGTTTCAGCCATGGCCTTTTCCTCTCAATTCAAGGAGCCAAATAGTTAAAACTTCTTAAAATAATAGCCTGGATGTTTACATGAAAACTACTTGTTTTGCAAACGGCTTAATTGCTTTTGGCTAAAATTTTCCAAAGAATTTACTCCATGGAGAGAGCTGGCATGGAGAATTTCATCCCAAACAGTTCAAGTTATAAGCAACTGAAAACTGGGTTGGATTAAGGAAGCTGGATAACAAAAGGTAGTGCTGCAACCACTGCTTATAGGAGTGTATTTAAAATATTTTAAATTGGTGCAGGACCTTTCCATCCTTGATCTGCAGCTCCTGAATAACTCTTAATCAGGGAACTGTGCTGTTTATTGTAATATGAGTACATCCAAAGAATGCACGCTTTACAATTAGCATAACAACTGGAGGAAGGGCTGTGTTGTGTATGGACACAAGGAGAGCTGGCAAGTGAAGTGCCAATGCTTCATTCATTGAGGTACTGCAGCTTGAAACAGACCTATAAAGTAGCGAATGTGAAGCAGAAAATGTACTTATTCAGTGGCTGCACTGTGGGGGAAGTCATGGACAAGTTATTTGCACTGTCAGGGCTGTTATGCCAACACTAACCATCTGTACTGGTACCATGCTTAGAGAGATTATTTTACAAACAATGATGAATGGGGCAGATCACAGGTCATAGCTATTATCAATATTTTAAAGCCAGGTAGAGACTTCAAATCATAGCTCTATGTATGCTATTTAATGTCGGAAGATTTTCTGTGCAACTATAAGGACTTGAAAGTTATTTGTATTGAAAAGGTTAGTTTTTTCTGGTAGGGCAAATTTTTATAACAAGCAGACAGTTTTGTGGCCAGTTCTTTGCCTGTATTATTGTGAAAAATATGGGCCCCTAAATACAGGTATTTCTGTAACTCCTGAATTCTTCACGTGGTCCCAGGTACAAATTCACTGGGTAAAGTGAAACCCAGGAGGAACTAGAGTACATTTTGCCAAACTCACCTGTGTTTGAAGTATAACTTGCTCTGTCTCCACTACCATTTTACAATGTCTGTTAAAACATTTTAACATATTTTGTTTAAATACAGCTTTAGCTTAGGCCTTGTCTAGAGAAGAATTTAAAGGTGTGTGATATTAGATTACTTGTCTTGCTTCCTAAAACTGTAGGCTTTTGGGAGGGAAGTGAATGTAAACTAAAAAAAAAAAAAAAAGAAAGAAAAAAGAAAAAAAAAAAGATTGAGTTAGCATAATCAAGGTATTTTAACTCCATTTAAAACTGCATTTAGCACTGGGGTGGACATGACTAAACACTTGATGATATTTGGTTGAGTTATACCTTAAGCTTTGCTCTAACTGGTCCAGTGTAGCAGTTATACTTTTATTACACTGTATCTCTTAACTATTGTGTTTGAAGATGTTAGTTAGATCAAGCTAATCTGTATTGTAGCTAAACAGACTTTATCAAGACCAGCTAATGTCACTGTAAAAAATACTAAGGAGATTTCCAAACATGTATATTAAATGCATAAAAAAAAACACTGAGGTGGTAGAGGAGCTTTCTAAGCTTCATCCTCCCCCACCAAAAAACCAAGAAAAAAAGCCTCTAGTCCTCATTGTTGAAACATCTAGCCATTTTAAAAGAAGCATACAGCTAATGAGATTGGGATTATGGGACAATCTCCCTTCCACACTCCATTAAATTACAGAAACCCAAATCTATCTAAACCTGATGCCTTTTTAATGCAGTTATTCATTGCCATTGTAAATATCTACAGAGTACTGAGACCTGAAAGTTTGGGGACAGCATACAATAAATGTAATCAAGCATGTATTTTGAAACTAATGTATTGAACTGTTTGCATGTTGCTTATTTTCATAATTGAAGTTAAAGCCTAAAATTCTGACTTCAAAAGAAATCATTTGGGAATTTCAATTCTCGTGCACCAAAGTCTGCTTTTGCCACAAGTATTTAAATCTATCTCACCATAGACTTTAAACAAGGATTTTATTACACGATTGTGTTTATATCCAAGGAAGCTGCTGGCATTTGAGCTGGAGATAGACTCACTTCCCTCCACTGTTTTGCAGTTGTTCTTCTTCAAAGTTGTGCGGGCCGGGAGCAACCCGAGCCCTTTTCCGCACTGCACGCGGGCTGTGGCCAGCAGCCCGGGCACGCCGGGTCGGAGAGGGAAGGCCGTCGAGCTGGAATTAGGCACAAACACGTATCGGTAGTTTAAAAGATTGTTTACTTACACCGAGATGGCAGTGGTGTAGGCTGGAAAGCTTGATTGAGTTGCAGTTACAGACAGACAACACAGACGGTCTCGTGGAGGTTGCTAGGCTCCACGGTGCAGAGCTCCGGATGCTCTGGGTGAACAAGCCACCAAAATAGAAATCGTAAATACGTCTTATAAAAGTC
>NW_005843133.1:255262-267003 GCF_000455745.1 Alligator sinensis | reverse complement strand
GGCTTGGGCGGAAACTGCTCAAGCCTTTTATATGGCTAACAGGCCAATCGCTAGCCGCCACGTGTGAATAATTTAGCACTAGCCAATCACGGGGAACAAATTTGCATACCAGTGGCGGGAACTCTTTTGCACCGTGCATTCCTCTTGCAACATGAGCAATGCACTCTGCAAAAGAAGCTGCAGGAAAGGCGGGAAACTCGTCCCTGCACCGGGGTTTCCTCTTGCTACAGGAAACTCTCCCGTGCAATGCTCTGCAACTTGGTGGGGATAATTCTGGTGCAGAAGCACACACACAATCATGCCTTTTGGGTCATGACAAAAGTAATGATAACCATGTCAGTCTTTGAGACTGCAGGGACGGGATAGCAGACTACTTCCTCAAGATGTGGTGTTTCTCTTCTTAGATTTCATAGACATCAGGGCTGGAAGGGACCTCGGAAGATCATCGAGTCCAGCCCCCCGCCCAAAGGGCAGGAAGTCAGCTCAGGTCATAGGATCCCAGCAAGATAAGCATCCAGTTTCATCTTGAAGGTGTTCAATGAAGGCGCTTGAACCACCTCCGGTGGCAGGCTGTTCCAGACCTTGGGGGCTCGGACAGTAAAGAAGTTCTTCCTTATGTCCAGCCTGAAACGATCTTGAAGTAGTTTGTGACCATTCGACCTCGTCATCCCTTGGGGCGCTCTGGTGAACAAACGTTCCCCCAGATGCTGGTGGTCACCCCTGATAAACTTGTAGGTGGCCATCAGATCACCCCTGAGCCTGCGCTTTTTCAGGCTAAAGAGCCCCAGGGCTTTCAGTCTGTCATCGTAGGGTCTGCTTCCCTGACCTCTGATCATGCGCGTGGCTCTTCTCTGGACTCTCTCAAACTTCTCCACATCCTTTTTGAATTGTGGAGCCCAAAACTGGACACAGTACTCCAGCTGCGGCCTCACTAAGGCCGAGTACAGGGGGAGAATGACGTCCCGGGATTTGCTTGAGAAGCATCTATGGATGCAAGTCAGCGTTTTGGTCGCTTTACTAGCTGCCACAAGTAAAGCGGCGGCTAGTAAAGTCTTTTGACTTTCCAAGGGACAGTTCCCAGTAGATGATACTAGGACTTGAAGCTGGGATCATATCATTCAGAGGTGGGCAAAATATGGCTAACAGACTGGAGCAAGCCTGCCCACTGATTGTATCCAGTTTGTGGCTGCCCTGTGGCACTCTGCATAGGTCTGTGCTACCACCAGCATCACCCCAGGCCCGCTGACAGGCACTGCTGTGGCCCCAACCAGCATGCACAGCGTTCCGGTAGGGCTGCCTTCCACTCGCTTGGCTGCCTGCAGGTGGCTGTTCATGGTGCAGGGCGGGCAGAGTGGATGGAAGGCATCCAGGAGCTGGAGTAGGAGCCCCCTGGCTGCAGCTTCCCCCCCCAACCTCACTAGGTATGTTGTCCCCATGGTCATTGCTGCTAGAGGTATACCGATATATTGGTTCATATTGTATCGCCACTGATAAAAGGAAAATTGACATTATTAGCAATTGGCTGTTTTTGGCTGATGTGGCCAATAACATCACTGATAAATTGCATGCATGTGTGTAGCCAAGGGTAGGTGCTGCCCAGCCAGGATGGGATGTGGAGCAGCTTGATTGGGTGGCGGGGGGGCAGCTCCTGCTGCTGTGTCCACTCCTTGGGGGACATGGGGGCACATACCCTCCTGGATTTGTCTGCGGGGCGAGGGTGGGCCTCCTGCTGCAGGCTGGGGTCAGGGGCTGTGCCAGCCTCTTCTCAGTGGTGGCTGGGCCAAGGCTGCACTTGGGACAGGTAGGGGTGGGTAGCAGCAGCACTGGGGGGGCGCTTATGGCAAACTTTGGGATTGCCAAAAGAAATCATTTGGGAATTTAGGTGGAAATCATTTTGGAATCATTTAGGAATTTACCCCCATTAGGGGTCAAGAGCTAACTATTAAAGAAGCTTCTTCTATACTTGTTTGTTTCTCACTCAGACATTTGGTGATGGACCCTTAGATACTGGTGGCTTTCTTACAGAAGTTTTCCAAAAACTGCCTTACTCTCAGCTGTATAATCTTCTAGCCCTCTTCCCCTCCCTGCTCCCCCCATCCTTCTCCCTAAGCCCCCAAGGAATGGTTCTTCATGTTCTTAAATCGCTTTCTGAAAGTAGAATGAAACGTTAAGTACTTTGGTTAGGAGGATGGTACTTGTTGTGGGTCATGTCTACGCCACAAGAAGAGGTATATTTTAAATAGGTTTGGGTTGATTAATGTGCATTAAAATACACTTTTCTTGGTATGTGCAGGCAACCCCTGCTTAGTGCTCTTAATTGGTTCTGGAAAAACCGAGTGCTAAGTGAAACCGCAGTAAGCGAAACCCATTACCTCACTGGATTTAATGTAAATAAAGATAATTGGCCAGCAGGTTGTGTGAAACCCAGACCCTGTGCTCCTGCCACCTCACCCTGGGCCCTGCCAGCCCAGGCCTTGCACTCCTGCTGGCCCTGGGAGACATACCTGCCCAGGGATTTATGGTGAGAAGGCATCAGGGCTCTGGCGCGGGGTAAGCAATGGGGCCGCCCACAGCCAATGGCCCGCTTTGCCCAGTGGGAACTCCTTCCAGGGCACCCAGCACAGATCGCTGGTGGGAGCGGGGGAGCTCTGTGTGCTTGGCTTGCACTGGCCCAGGCCCTGCACTCCTGCCAGCCCTGGATTTGGGCCCCGTGTTCCTGCTGGCCCATGCCCCGCGCTGCTGCCGCCCCTTCTTGCTGCTGCCGCTGCTCCTACCCACCCACTAGCCACTCCAGCACCACATGCCAGAGCAGACCCTGCGCTCCTGCCACCTTGGCCTGGGCCCCGCCGGCCTGAACTCCAAGCTCACACTGCCCAGCCCCACCACCTGCCCCTTCTCACTGCTACTGCTCCTCCCCACCTACTCCAGCACCATGTGCCGGAGTGGACCCCGGGCTCCTGCCACCCCTGTCTGGGCCCCTGCTGACTGCTACTCACCACTTCCCTCTGCTGATGCTGACACCACTGCTTCTCCCCACTTCGGCGCTGAGCGCTATAACAAAACGTGCTCAGTGCTAAGTGAAACCAGGTAGGTATTTTAAATTAGTGCTATAACGAAACTATGCCAAGTGAAACCGAATTAAGCAGGGGTTGCCTGTACCTTAATGTCTGTGCTGCATAAAACTCCTTTTGAACGTAACACTTTCTGCTACACAATGTGCTTAGGAGGGGGATGGGCACTCAAAGCTTCCGCAAGAGTTAAAATGAAGTAGCAGTGACATTACCATGAGAATAATAATTTCCTCCTCTACTTGTTTGCAACATCCTTCGCTCACTCCTACACATTTGTGGTCATCTCTTGTATCTCATTCAGCAGCATCTTCACTTCTAGAAAGTTTGTCTTGTTCTGAAATCTTTCTCTTTAATCCATTATGTTTGCAATCGGATCTCCTGCTCCACATTGCTGGCTTTGTGTTTCTGTGACAGCATGGCTTTCAAGTCAGTAGTAAAGCCTGTGGTTTCTGTCCCTAAATTAGCTAGACTTTTACAAACAATCCTCTGAGGACAACCATTGGGAATTTTGTTGATGGAAATCGTTGCCCATCTAGAAGTCCTGTGAATACTGTAATTGGTCTCTTGAGCCTAGAAACGTGGTAGACCACTGTTGATGTATATGACAAGGTTCTGTTGTAAGGGTTCCATATTTATCCACAGCAGAAGTGCTGCTGCTGATGTAAACTTCATTGCTTTATCTTACCATTGTGCCTTAAGTAAATGGATTGCATACGTGAGTGAATGTGAGGAGGCAGGTGTTGGTGGGAAATGTGCATGAGCTAATCAGTCCGGTAGTTTTCAACAAAAAAGGTATATAGCTGATGGTCAGTTAGCATCGGCCTTGGTGGTAGTATTGTGCTATAAATATCTATGGATAATTCTTCTGGGAGTGGGATTGAAACAGTGCATTTCATACAGGACCCAGAATGCATGTTAGAAAACGCCTAAACTTTTGATCACCACTGTCCTTTTGGATTTGAGGCTAAAGGTGGGATGCTTTGCACCCTGCTTGAAATTATTTCAGGATCTTAATAGCTTGGATTGGTGTACAAACTGCTGACTTTTGAGTGGGCTGTAATCATGCTGTAAAGTTGCTATTCCATTCAGACCCCACTAGTGTTGCAGAAACTGCTGTTTTCCACTTAATGAGTTTCACGAGGTAGATGTTGGTGTTTGGCTTTTGTTAGAAACTTACTCTGCTGCTGCAGTTTGTTCGGTTAGTTCTAGATCTGTGAGTTACATTTGTTTCCTGTAGTTAAAACCACAAAGTGTTGGAGTGCCTGTTTTTAGTCAGATATGCAATATCAGGGTAAGCAGCAGCTGTGTCACTCCTCCGAGGCAGTGTCTTTCTTAGTGTGAGTAGTGGCCAGGCTCTAAAAAATGTATCAGATTTAAAAAAAAAAAAAAAAAGACAAGCGTTCAGGGTGATGGGGGACAGCAGGGTGGAACTGCTCTTGAGGTAGGGTTGGTGTCCAGCTGAAAAAACCAGTACCATCCCACCCTCTGTCCCCCACCCCCCTTTCAGCTGCAGTGGACTAGGCTTGACCACACCAGGAAGTTTACTGCTTGTGATTGTACCAGAAGCATGACGCTGAGAAGAGTCCTGACAGACTTAAAACTGCCCATGGGGTTTTACACCATATTCCTCAAGCGGACAAGTGTCTTGTTAATTTCATGACAGTGCAAGTGCTGAAAATCCTTGGAGACTTTGCAGCTGTCTCTCTTAGGGCTCAGGGAGACATTGTAGCCTGTGTTCACATTAACTTTAGAAGCTCCCTTCACAAAAGTAGGGGATAGAAAATTTAATTATAAAAAAGCTTAAATTCTGTTTTGATCAATGGCTTTGGCTAGGGATGTTCAACCTCTACCCCAGGGGCAGGCAATTATTTGGGGCAGAGGGTCGCTTACCCAGTTTTGGCAAGCTGTCCAGGGCCACATGGGTAGCCCCGCCCCTTGACAGGTGCCCTGCCCCCTGGTCACCATCTTGGGACCAATGTCCCAATGTCTTGGGACCAGTGTCTCGGGGCCAGCACTGGTGGGGCCCAGAGCAGGGTGCAGGCTGGCAGGGGTCTGTGGAGCCAGGCTGGGCTGCACCAGTAGGGAGAGGTGGGTGCTGGCCCGGCTCCGTAGAGCCCCTGCCAGCTGTGGGCCCTGCTGGCACTGGCTCTGGGACACCGATGTGGGCGCTGTGTTCCCACGCCCGCTCACTCCCAGTGCCCCCCAGCCCTGCGGTACAGGCAGGGGGCAGTGCACAGCCCCAGCCCCCTGCTTGCCAGCAGGGAACGAGCTGGTGCGGAGCACGGGGAAAAGTGGCCCCTCACCTGCCCAGTGGCCAGCGCTCCCTGCTGCAGCCCCTTGCAGCCTGCAGGGCTGTCCTGAGCAGGCACAGGCAGCGCCATGTGAGTTGCGAGCGGCTGCAGTGCAGGGTGCCGGCCACCGTGTGGGCAAGGGGCCGCTTTTCTCCCACACGCTCAGCACCAGCTTGTAACCCACCCCCACTGCCAGCCTGGGTCCCGCACCGGCACTGGGCTTGCCCATCAGGGCTGCGCACAGCAGCTGCAGCCCCCCCACTTGCTGCACCGGGCAGCGTTTGCTGCTGCTGTCCACCTGGAGCTTGCGCGCTGGGCAGCCCAGAGGCGGCAGCAGCAGCCTCACTGCAGCCTACTGCGATGCGAGCTCCAGGTGGGAAGCAGCAGCAAACACTGCCCAGCATGGTAAGTGGGGAGGCCATAGCTGCTGCTGCCAGGGTGCAGACCCGACAGGTGAGCCCGAAGCCAGCATGGGGCCCAGGCTGGCAGCGGGGGCAGGTTCAAGCTGGTGCTGAGTGCGGGGGAACAGTGGCCCCTTGCCCGCCCCATGCCTGATGCCCATGCTGCAGCTACTCGCAGCCCACCTGGGGCTGCCTGTGCTCCGCATCAGCTCCTTCCCTACCCCTCCGCCCTCCCTTAGGTGAGGTTCCAACGCGGGGCAGCCACCTGATCTCAGGCCAGAAGCCCCTCCTGGGGCTTCTGGCTGGGGGGGGCGGGTCCTGCTGTTGCAGGAGCCTGCTGAGGATTCCCCTGGGTCCTACTGCCCCTGGTTCCTGTCATTTTTGACAGGCACCAAGGACAGATAAATTTTAATTTTTCAGAATGTTTTTAGGGGTCCTGTGGGCTGGATCCAGCCCGCTGGTCATATTTTGCCCACCCCTCTTCTACCCTGTGGGCCAGATTTGGTCTGAAAAGCCGTGTCATCCAGTCTATGGGGCTCCCTAAGGATCTGGAAATTTGGCATCCAGGGGGGCCGTGGCAGCAATAATTGCCGTTCCCCTGCTGCTAGATTTCCATAATCATGGGGAGTCTTGCAGGCTGGATAATGTGGCCCAGCAAACCAGATCACAGCAGCATATGGCCAGATACAGACACGCAGGATTAGGACAGTGCATGGCTGGATTAGGCCAATATGGAATGGGAGCAGTACACAGCCAGATCAGGCCAGTGTGGGATGATGCCCACAGAATGAACTCCAGGCACTTGACCCCTGATGGGATGTAGCCTGTAGACCAGTCCTTTGCCATTGATCTAGGCTGTGGAATTGGAAGGCCAAGTACAAATAGGGCTAGGGTAAAGCACGAGGAATCATGGGACCAGACACTACTTATCATATAAGAGAAAAGAGAAGAGTAAGGGAGAATCTCAGTTGTAAATTATCTTTGAAAAAAGCTTCTCAAGTAAAGCTGCTTTGCAGCTTTTTTTTAGACATGGTTAATTCATCAGCAGCCTAAGTTCAGTTCATAAATCAAAACAGCACTGTCATCTTTTTTTTTTTTTTTAACTAGACAAGATTTTGGAAAGCAAAGTCTTCATCCAGGTCTCCTGAAAATGGCTTATAGTTCTAATTATTCTTCAGTAATCATTTAGTTTACTCTAGTTTATTGGGGACGGAACTTGGAAGAATAAGGTTGGAGGCTTGTTGGAAGAGCTTGGAAATTTCAGGGAGTTCCTATCCACAACAAGTTTTGTGTTGATTGTTGTTCACTGAAGGTATTTTTTCTTTCTTTCTTTCTTGCTGCTAGAGTAGTCAGGGGAGCTGGGTGCGTTTCCTTCCTGCCTTGGGTTTGATGCTTGCATGCAGAAACATTGATGAGCCAACAGTTGCAAGAGTTTCCTGTGTTACAGGTCCAGGGTGTGTCACCACTTGCATGCGCTATTTGGCAAGAAGGGGAGTACCAGGTTGCTCATAGTCTCATGTTGCTATAGATTCCAGTAAACAGCACTCCTTAGTTACCGCTTGGTTACCATGACAAACTGTAAACAGCATTCCTTAGTTACTGGGATAAAGGAAGAGTGAGTGTGTGTGTGTGTGTGTGTGTGTGTGTGTCCTGACCAACACTCCTCTTACCCTCCCCCAAAGAGGTCTCATGTATTACAATAGCCACTTAACCAGTTAAAGAGAGGCAGGGCCTTCCTCACTCCAACTGGAATTGAGAAGTTACCCCAGTGTCTGGGACTTGCAAACATTTAGGTGTGTATTGGCTCAGACTTTTTTGTTCCTTCAAAATCCACATGCATCTTGCCACTTACCGAAAACTGTAATTGTCACTGTGAAATCTGACATTGGCACCATGGTACTACCACAATGAAAATAATCTAGGAATTACGTACATTTCTGATGTCCTTGTGCCTTTTTTGGAAAAGGGGATCTGATCATTCTTTGTGTGCTTGTCCATATTATACTCTCAGTTGGTGTGAAACCCATGGCCTTCATATCAGAATCTTTTGGACAGAATTGTCTGTTGAGACCCCATCAATTGATTGTATCTGGCCTGTGACTGCCCCCATAGTACTCTGCATGGGGAAAAGCCCCTCCTGCTGCTGCCTGGGGCAGTCTGCACCACACTGTTGTCCACTCCCACCAGCAGCCCTGGCCAACATGCACAGCTTCCCTGTGGAGCTGCTCCTGGTATGGCTGCAGCCACCAGGGTACTGCAGTGTTCATCCCCACCCCCCACCCGACCAGTGGCTCCTTCTGCTCTGGCTAGCATGCACAGCTTCCCAGCAGGGCTGCTGCTGCTACTGCCACAGAGGTACTGCTTGGGTCCCCCTGCCTCCAGCTCCTCCTCCTCTTCCTGTTGCACCAGTTCAGGCATCAGGTAGCATAGTGAAGTGATAGTGGCCATGGGGATGCCCAGCCAGGTGGGGGGAAGCTGCAGCCGGGCAGCTCCTGCCTCACTGTGCAGGGCTTCAGCTCCTGCCTGTCTTCAATTCTGTCAGCCACCCTCAGCTGGCTGCTCATCGTGCCATGCAGCTGAGGGGATAGAAGGTGGCCTGGAGCTTGAGCCCTGCGCGCTGGGGTAGGAGGCTCCTGGCTGTAGTTTTCCTGTTGCCTGGCTGGCCATCTGCTGCCCAGCACATGTCCCCATAGCTTTCCCATGTTACCTGCTCCCTGGAGTGGTGCAGTAGGAAGAGGAGGAGCAGCTGCTGGAGGCATGGGGGAGCCAAGCAGTACCTGGGTGGCTGTAGTAGCAGCCCTGCTGGGAAGTTGTGCATGCCAGCCAGAACTATCAGCAGGCAAGGGCTGTCCCAGGAGACAGATACCCAGCACTACTCAAAAAAACCCATAAATCAGGACAAAAATTATTCTTTGAAATAAAATTAAAATATGTTATAGTAGATGTTTGATTTTTTTTTTTTAAGTTTATGATTTGTTTTTATCTATAATTTGTTATATCTTCTGAAAAATGTTACGTGTGTGGCCCTCAACAGCTCACCAAAACTCAATAAATGGCCCTCCAGCCAAAATAATTGCCCACCCCTGAGGTAAAGGCACAATGGGATCTAATACATGATCCATACAATCGCACCTTCTGCCATGCCAAACATTGTGGGCACTGTGTGCATTAACTCGCTAGCACCAGGCTGAATCTGTGCTTCCGTCTTTTGGATTGTGGAGTGGTTGCCTTCAGGACTCATGTCCAAATAACTTGTCCAATTGAAGTGAGGTTTTTTTTTTTCACAGCTTGATTTCCCTGATACATTGCAGCCAGCAGATCACTGTCATCTTGCATCTCAGACCTCTGCTAACGGTTTGTGAAAAGATCTGTGAAAGAACCGCAGATGTTCCTGCCCCTGCTTTCTACCGGTTTCTCGTATTTAAAAAAAAACAAACTGTAACCCAAGCATGCACTCTTGCATTTTTTTTCTGGTATCTGGCCTGTGATACAGATTCTATCATCCCTGTAAGAAAGTTACCCTTCTTTGGGTTTGACAGTGCCTGCCAGTCTATTTTCAGGAATCTTCTAATAACTAGAAAGATTTCAAAAGAAGAACTTAACATAGCCCTTCCTGTTGGATTTTGTCTTTCTGGTAAGAAAAAGGAGGCTCTTTCAGTTAGCCTTCCTGAGTTTTAGGAAATGTTGATCTGTTTTTTTGGAGACTTCAGAGCTCATGCTCTGTCTGAGTGGTTTTTGCAAAAGCAAGTGCAAAGATATATAGAAACTACTTCTAAATGCAATAGTGAAGTTCTTAGTCATTCACTAAAGCTGCCTCTTCCTTGGTTGATCAGTCACCAAAAATTGGTGGCTAAGATTTAGAAGCAAGGTTATTTGTGGCCTAGCTGTGTTGTCAAAAGCAGTAAGATTGCATATTGCTACTGTCTTTGCCTTATGCTCTAGCCCAGGGTACCCAATATGTGGTGTGGGTACCATCAGTGGTATGCAGACAACCTGTCAGTGGTATGCATCAACAGGTTTATTATAATTACTTTTATATGACAAAAATTTGCTGGTGGCCCTTAAGGTTGAACTAGCTAATTGCTCGTCTAGAATGATGGATTTCAGGGAGTGTTTACATGGTTGCCCCCCACTCGCTCTTCAGGGCCAGCCATGTAAAGACTCCCTCCTCAGGCATGGAGGCTCCCTCCCCACACCTGCCTCCTCCCCTCTCCTGCTGGCTGTTGGGTGGGGTGGGGGGACGCTGCTCCCCCACCCCCTGCTTCCCTCCCTTCATTCCTTCCTCCTGCCCGGCCCTGACAATAGCCACCACCATGACACCCCCCCGCCACATGCCCACCTGGGCCTGTGCAGCCTCCCTCCCTCCTTGCCAAAAGCGTTATAGACAGACAGACTAAGCTCTTTATTACATTTGAATATACATGCATATATACACATGCACACATATATACACACATATGTGTGTGTGTACATAAACATTTAAAAAATGCTTCTTGCCGCTAAAAAACAGTGTTCTCCCTAGCTGTTAAATGATATGCAACAGTTCAAAGCAGGGATGCTTAACCTATGGCCTGCAGACCAAACGTGGCCCATAGAGTCATCACATCTGGCCTATAGGACTCTCCACAGGTCATAAAATTTGTCAGCTGAGGAGTGGTGGCCATTAATATGGCCATGTTCCTGTGCGGGCCAGGAGCGACCCGAGCCCTTTTCCGCACTGCACGCGGGCTGTGGCCAGCAGCCCGGGCACGCCGGGTCAGAGAGGGAAGGCCGTCGAGCTGGAATTAGGCACAAACGTGTATCGGTAGTTTAAAAGATTGTTTACTTACACCGAGATGGCAGTGGTGCAGGCTGAAAACTTGCTTAAGTTGCGGTTATAGACAGGAAAGAAGAGAGGCGGACAAGAGTTCTAGACTCGTGAACTCTAGCCCAATCCGGCTGAAGGCTCTGAACACGCGAGCCCGTCGTGTCAGCTGAAGAAAGTACTCGTCCGGAAGAGCTCTGAATAAACTCACACGAAGTTTGCTAGGCTCCGTGGGTCCTTCTGCTCACTCGTTCACACGGAGTTTGCTAGGCTCTGTGGGTCCAGTTCTTTTGCGCATGGGAAGGGATACGTCTGGATTGCGCGCGGCAACGGGGAGAGGCCAGAGGCTGATCAGACCTCTGTTGCCTGCTTGAAATGCGCTGGGTCCGTAAGGATCCGCAGCGCTTGGAGATCTTCACACAACGTGAAGTCTCCTCCTCCCTTGTTTGTGGAGTCCTCCAACTTGGGCGGAAACCACTCAAGCCTCTTATACGGCTAGCAAGCCAATCACTAGCTGCCACGTGTGAATAATTTAGAACTGGCCAATAATGGGACTCGAATTAGCATACAAATGGCGGGAACTCTTTGCAACGAGCATTTCTGTGCTGCAACAAAGAAATGCACCCTGCAAAGAAAGCTTCAAATTGGCGGGAAATTCTCCCTTGCACCGGGGTTCTCTTTTGCAGCAGAAAACTCCACCGTGCAAGGAAGCGATAATTTAGCGGGGAGAATTTAGCAGTGCCGAAGCACACAAAACAAAAATCACACCCTTTGGGTTGTGACAGTTCCCTTCTGCCAAATTCCCAAACCCAAGTCCCATGTACTCTGTCAGAGCCAGGCTGCACATCTTCCTCCCCCTCACCTCTTCCCCAAGGCTGGGCCATGCCTTCTTCCATCCCATGGGCCCAGGCCATTCCCCCTTTCCCCTGGGGACTAGGTTAGGGTTTGGCCACACTCCCTTCTCCCCAGGGGCCAGACCATGCCCCCTTTCCCCTGGAGGACCTGGCTGGGGCCAGGCTATGTGGCCTTCCTCTTTCACGGCCAGGCCATTCCCCCCTTTCCCCACCCCCACCACAGGTCTGGGTTGGCGTGGAGTAATGCCCCTTTCTCCTCTGCTCCCCCAATCCCTGTGGGGTTGGATTAAGATCCTTCCCCCCCCCCCCCCCCCGCCCCC
>NW_005843133.1:219815-255231 GCF_000455745.1 Alligator sinensis | reverse complement strand
CCACGGCCCCACCACTGTGGGGCAAGGTCATGTCCTTCCCTGCTCCCATCTGTGGGGCGAGGTGAAGCCCCCTTCAACCCTCTGCAGGGCTGTGTTCATTGCTTGGCCAGATGGTGGCTGCCTGTTGGCCCCCAGCGCTGGATTGGCCCCACCATCCAGCCTGTGGTTAGACCAGGTACTGCCTATCTGGCCCATGGGGGGTGGAAAAAGTTAAGAACCAGTGGTTTAAAATGCATTGTACTCAGTGGAACTGTAGTTATAAAATTATGGCTGAAATTTTGTTTCATAAAGTTATGAAATTTTGGGTGAAATATTCCACTCTTCTCGTATAAGTGTACTATGGTATCTTTCAGTGCTGGAAATGCAGTACGTAATTGTAGAAATCATGAAGTTTTTCAGGTATCCTCCATACCAGTTAGGACTAATGGAGGTTCCCCCCATGTTCCCACTCAGCTGCTTGGATAATTAGCTCCCTGGAGATTGGGGGTTACAGATAGGGACAGTTAAAAGGCCTCACCTCCTTATACTTTAGCAGCAGGTTCTATATGCTAGAATGTGGGTATATTTCTATGGTAAAGTTATCCTAGGCTTTTGATCCAGATTGTGTGGCTTAGGTATTTAGCTCTAACTCCAACTCATCAAGGGGTTGTATCTATGACCAATATTCTTTCTTTGGTAGCAGTTCCTGTGCCTTTTTTTTGGAAAAAACTTCCCTTCAAACTCTTCTCTGCATTCTATAATCCCTGCTTCATTTGATGCCACTGAACGTGACTGCTTTTCTCTGCTGTCTGTTCTTCTTACAGTATCAGGGCTATAGGGAAGAGCACTGTCTGGTAGTCATAGATGAGCATGAAGATACAGAGAACAGATCTTGCCAGGAAAAGATTTGTTTTGCAAGGCTGAAAAACTGTCTACATTAGAGTAGAAGGTGATGAAGTATTAACAGGAGATGGGAAGGGAAAGAAAAAGTGATGGGCAGAAGGTAATATTTGGAAGTTTCATCTTCTTTATTTTCTTATTCTGGAAGAGTACAAGGGGTACCTTTTACTCTCTTCTTCTTCTACCCCAAAAAGCCCTGTCTAGTGTTTGCAAAATAACAGCACATCAATATTGTTTATTTATTAGGTTACATGCTCTAACAGTATGGTACTTCCCAGTACAATCCTGAAGCAGAGTACAGCGTTGAGGGAAGATGCTGTCTCTGGGACTTCACACAGCAGTGCTTCCTGCATGACCCTCGGGTTTCCATGAAGTTCTCCTATTCTAGTACTGATTTGGCTCAACTCTGGGACCTTATAAGTTGAGCAGAATGCCTTGGAGGAAGCCTAACTTGTTTTATCTAGTGGGAGTTGTGAGAAGGGTTAAATTAGTAGAGTTAGTATGTTGGAGGGGACCTGCTTATGCCTGGCTGACTTTCTTAAGAGGTTATAGGAAATTCTTGCTGGTTAGTTCTCTATGCAGCCATTTGCAACCTGTGTTAGAGGTGCTCAGCCTCTGGCCGAGGGTGCCATGTTATCCGGTCCGTTGGGGCCCCCCATGGCTCAAGAAACTTGATGGCAGAAGAACACTGCTCTCTTGCTGCCAAATCTCCAGACCCATGAGGAGCCCTGGGCCCTGAATGCTGGATCCAGTGCCTGATCTCAGTGTGCAGGGCCAGGCGGGTAAAGCACCAGGTCCCAGGGCCCAATCCTGGTGTTGGGAGCTGGGAGGGGGCAGTGCTGGGCCCCTAGGGCCCAATCCTTGTATGTGGGGGGTGGGAAGGAATGGTACCAGGCCCCAGGGCATGTGGGAGGTGGCAGGGGTGGTGGTTGGATTCACAAGACCCAATCCCAGCACTCAGAGGGTAGTGCCAGGCCACCAGGACACAATTCTGGCACACTGAGGGATGTGGGGAGTGAGCTAGTATCAGGCCCCAGGGCCTGATCTAACCCTCAGGCTGGCCCTGCACTACTGAGGGTCCCAAGCTCTAGTGTTTAAGTGCTGGAAAGTCATTCCAATTCCCTCCTGTTCCATCCTCTCTAGTCTTTGTCACATGTGAACCATGAATTGAAAATGTAAAGGGTTCCAAAAAGGGTGTTGTTGTCATTAATTATATTGTTGGTGCCATCTACTTTCAGGACTGTGGCTGTATTTGAGTGTTTAATTCCTGTGTTCTACATGTTCGGGGCCTTTGGGATTCTTCATCTGTTATTAAAGTAGGAACTTAGTAAAGAGATGGGATGTTTATTTACTAGAAGTGCTAGTTGTTTAATATCTTGAAGCTTAATACATGGTGTGGGCTTACTCTTTTGTTAAAGGAAATGTAAATCTCCCTTGAATGGCACTCTGTTCTCTAAGTGGATAATGCTCTGAGGCATGGGAGCCGGAGTTACTGTTTGTAGTATGTCCTCGGTTGCCCCTTCGTGGGTAGCTGCAGGATAAGCAGGCTGTTGGTATTAGATCTGCAGCCCCTAGGAGCTTTGGGACTGAAACTGTCTGAGCTGTTTCCAGGGGTCATGGCATGCTTAAGGTGCGTGTCTGGCCCTCACTTACAAGACTGCATGTTTGGGTCTGGAAATAACTTTGTATAACCAGATATGTAACTATTATATCTCCTTGCACTGGGCCAAGGAGCAGCATAGCATTTGGGGTCTTCTTTATTGTTTCCACTACTGTTTCTGAAGGAAAAATTTTTAAGGCCCCCCACATGTTTGAAGGACTCCAGAGGAAGGAAACAGAAGTAGAGCATTGATACCTCTGACCTAGTGCACGCCCCAAAGTCATCTAGCCTACAGGGCCAGATGAAAAGTGTAGGGCCAGTCCATAGGCTGGATCAGACCTAGCTCCACATGGTGCTTACTAAACCTGGAACATGTGGCATTCATGACTGATCTGAGACCCACAGGCAACACTGCAGGCCGGATCATAAGGCTCCACAGGTCAGCCTGGCTAGATAAAGCTTTGGCTGGGATAATCTAGTTGGAGATGGTCCTGCTTAGAGCAGGGGGTTGGACTAGATGATCTCCTGAGGTCCCTTCCCACCCTGACTTCCAATGGTTCTGTGATCTTTGATACCCCTGCACTAGATTAATAGGAGTGGAGAGGAGGGGGATAGAAATGTCAGTGTAACCAGAGCAGGTTTTAGCTTTGATCTGATTTCTTTTGCAGCCTTTCAGAGATTGATGTACCAGCCTTCACACTGACTTCTACATTTTGTTTTTTCATTTATTATTTAGATGGAGTTGTGCAGTGAGAGTTGTTCTAATTGAAAATCCCTTCCTAAATCGCCAGTGCTCTATGGATGTAAATGGATGGAGTGCTGGCTGTTCCTTTAGTAAGAGGCAGACTAGCCAGTGATGTAGCTACAGTTATTGATTTATTTTATTTTTTTGTCTTCATAATTTATGTTGAACCTTTTACAGGCAGAATAGGAGGCACAGTCCTTCCCCAAAGAGCTTACATTAAATATTGAGAAGTATATAAGGAAGGTGGCAGGAAAATTAGTTGTGTATCCTCTTGTATGACAATAAGACCTTGGGAAGAAAAACCTGCAGCATCCTTACAGGCTCAGCAGTGCTACACTGGCTAGCACTACGGACGAAAGGGACTTGGGGGCTCATGATTGACCACAAGATGAACATGAGCCTGCAATGTGATACTGTGGCTAGTAAAGCAAGCAAAACGCTTACTTGCATCCATAGATGCTTCTCGGGTAAATCCCAGGATGTCATCCTCCCATTGTACTTTACCTTGGTGAGGCTGCAGCTGGAGTACTGCGTCCAACTTTGGGCTCCACAGTTCAAATAGGATGTGAAGCAGCTTGAAAGAGTGCAAAGGAGAGCCACGCGCATGACCAGAGGTCAAGAAAGCAGACCTTATGAAGAGAAGTTGAGAGTCATGGGACTCTTCAGCCTGCAAAAGCACAGGCTCAGGGGTGATCTGGTGGCCACCTATAAGTTTATCAGGGGTGCTTACCAGGATCTGGGGGAACGTCTGTTCACCAGAGCACCCCAAGGGATGTCAAGGTAGAACGGTCACAAACTCCCCTAAGACTGTTTCAGGCTGGATATAAGGAAGAACTTCTTTACTGTCCGACCCCCAAGGTTTGGAATAGACTGCCGCTGGAGGTAGTTCAAGCACCTACTCAGAACGCCTTCAAAAGATATCTGGATGTTTTTCTTTCTGGGATCCTATGATTTCTGCTGACTTCCTGCCCCTGGGGCAGGGGGCTGGACTCGATGATCTTCTAAGATCCCTTCCAGCCCTAATGTCTATGAAAGACTTTTACTTCTCTTCTGTTTTGTTATGGATAGGAGCATTAAGTTTTAGAAGTCTTGCTTAAGAACGTTATTGGGAGGAGCTATCAGTCAATTATGCTTCCTTAAAAGTTGGATATCGGTATCGGCCCCAAAAATCTCTATTAGTGCACCCCTAATATTATATAAAACTAGCAAATTGCCTGTCAAGAATGACGGGGGGAGGAGGAGGGGCAGGCAGGGATGGAGCCCTGCATCCGCCTTCCCCCTGCCACTCTGTGTGCAGCTGCGCTCCCTCCCCACTGCGTGGGTGAAGCGTCCGGCCCGTGCTCCACCACCCCTGCCCTGCTCTGTCTGCCTGCCTGCCCTCCCCACTCTCCTCCCTCCCTGCCTGCTGGCTCCCTGTCCCTGCTGGCTGTTATGGGCAGTGTCAGGGCTGGGTGGGTGGGAGGGAGGAAGCACTGCCACCCTGATTCACCCCTTAGCCCTCAGAGGGGGGGGTACCCCTGCTTCTCAGGGGAGGAGGCAGAGGTGGGTGGTGGGGAGGGAGCTGCTGCTGCTGCCTCGGGCAGGGAGGCATGGGGAAGCCCTGCTGGTCAGGCAGTCTAAGCCAGAGAGAAAGGAGATCCTGGCTGCCTGGCTCCTAGCAGAACAGCAGAGCTGGGGCAAGCAACTTAGAGCTTGGGAGTAGGGCAGGCCTGAGAACAGGGGCAGGTGAGCCTGTAGCCTAGAGGCAGGCCTAGGAATATGGGTGAGCCTGGGGCGGAGGGGCATAAAGAGAGGGCAGGATGTCAGCAGGGCCCAGAGAGGGGTCAAAGACTGAGTTGGGGTTGGTAGCCCTGTGGGCGGGTGTGTCAGCAGGGCCAGAGAGTCCAGAGATCTGGAGCAGCAAGAGGGACAAGTGTCAGCAGGGCCAAGGGATCCCAAAGATTTCAACTGGCCTAGGATTGGGGCCAGAGTCTAAGGTTGTGGGGGGAGGGCAAAATACATCCCACAAGCCAAATCCAGCCCACCAAATGATTGGATCCAGCCTGCGGGGGGCACCCACCAATTGATTGGATCAGGCTCTTGGCTGCCCCCATGGTGCTCCACTTGAGGTAGCTAGTGCTGTACTCCTATTTGCACGCACTGGCCCCAGTCTCAACCAGCGGGATTGCTTCCAGAGCAGCTGCAGTTACTCGGGTGCTGCTCAGCTCCTGTCGCCTATAGCGGTGGCTCCTCTTCCTGCTCCTGTTGTGCCACTGGGTGGGAAGGAAGTTTCAGCTGGGCCAGCTCCATCCCCAGAGTGCAGGGCTCCAGCTACCGGTTGCCGTCTCTCTACTCCGTCTGCCAGCCCACAGCAGCTTTTCAAAACTGCTGATGTGGCCATTGGGCCCAAATAATTGTTCACCCCTGGTCTAAGACGACCAAAGCTAAAGGACTACAGCCGTAGACCAAGGGGGCCAAGGAGGCCATAAACCAGGAGGGACGAGGACTGGGTTGGGAGCTCTTTTCCCAGGAAGGGCATGTATGTCATCTGTGAGGCACGGGAACGGGTATTGGGGAGGATGGAGCCCACATAACTGGTCCATAAGGTAGTGACTGTGGACACCTGTGGTCATGAGGAGGAGACCAGGTTTGGGAATCCCTGGGGCAGTTTCCCTTGTATCAAGGTATAACTGGCAAGTAAAGTGGAGATTGCCCAAGGAGAGTCACAGGATGGCAAGGGCTGAATGGCCACTCCTAGGACCAGCACTTGCTCACACCTAGCTATAGTTATATACTTTCAACAGTCAGTGCTTTCCCACAGTGTGCTTGACTTACTCACAGTGCAGTTGCTGAGTGGAACTCCATGGAGCTGCTGAAAAGTGCGTTGATATGCACATGCTGTGGTGGATCAGTAGTGGTAGCTGCTGCCTGCCACCAGAACTTCCAGCAATACTACCACAGAAGTTCCAGTTGCAGAGGCAAGTCCATTCGGACAGGGCCCTAGCCAGACTCCAGCTGTGATTTCTCTGACTCCCTGCTCTGTGATTGTTCTATGCGCTGTAATCCAATTAATTTCCGTTTGCAGGTGAACAGGACAGCAAGCAGCAGCTAGGGGCAGAGTGATGTAAAACAAGATAATAGGTACATGATTACAGCAGAATGGGGTTATTCCTTGGTGAAAAAGTAGAATGCCAGATACTTCACCAGAGTTCAGTCTGCCCTGACTGAGATGTAAGAGGTAGTGTTCATACCTCTTCACACTGTATTTTTTTAGACTGCAAAAGCTTGAATTGATTATACTTGGTTTTTATTTCAACTTCAAACAGTTTCATTTTTACATGAAAGATGAGATTGTGGAGCACAATTTAGTGCTGAAGGGTGAATTTCACAGGACAGACATTTGGAATAATGCAGCTGCAGATACTGTGAGCCTGTGTTATCAGAGGAGTTTTTGTCTTGGTTCTCTTAGGGTTGTGCAATCTTGAAAACTCTTGGAGAAGAGTGATCCATCCCCAAGGCAGATTAGGGGCTTAAATCGTATGATAATTTGGAGTTGGCATCCTAGGTACGGGGTACTGAACTATTTAGCACATCTGATTCTGTGTGTAAGTCCCTAGTATGTGGGATTGCTATTGGAAGGAGCAGAGAAGGCTCCCATCTACGTTCTCTGGAGTGGTCTTAAAATATATTTCTTACGGACCTAGTCTGCATTGATTAAGTTTGTGCCACTGTCTTCCTGCCCTTAGAGCAGCTACAGATCTTCAGTTTATCTCTGCATTGTCTATTTCTGCCCTCTGCTGGAATGTCTGGATTATAACAAATTATAGAGACATGGCTTCTATGTGTAGAAAAAGTAACTGGCAAATAAATAATGAATTTAGGATTCAATCAGTCCTATTCTGGAAGTTTGGGGCTGGAGGTAGCATCCTGCTATGGATTGTCATGAGGCAATGTGTGCAATACAAGAACACAAGTACAATTGGAGTACTGCGTGCAATTCTGGGCGCCGCAATTCAAGAGGGATGCGGATAACCTGGAGAGGGTGCAGAGAAGGGCCACTCATATGGTTAAGGGCCTGCAGACCAAGCCCTACAAGGAGAGACTAGAGAAACTGGACCTTTTCAGCCTCCGCAAGAGAAGGTTGAAAGGCGACCTTGTGGCTGCCTATAAGTTCATCACGGGGGCACAGAAGGGAATTGGTGAGTATTTATTCACCAAGGCGCCCCCGGGGGTTACAAGAAATAATGGCCACAAGCTAGCAGAGAGCAGATTTAGACTGGACATTAGGAAGAACTTCTTCACAGTTCGAGTGGCCAAGGTCTGGAACGGGCTCCCAAGGGAGGTGGTGCTCTCCCCTTTCCTGCCTATGCAGGGGGTCGGACTCGATGATCTATTGAGGTCCTTCCGACCCTAACATCTATGAATCTATGCTTCTAAAGGATATACAGTGTGACATATTCCTTTATCTTATCTGTCCCAGATGACTGACAAAGGACCATAGGTATTGAAGTTTATTTCTACCTTTTTTTTGGATGTCAGTCTGGTGTACTTGCCTGTTTAACACTCCTGATCATCTGTGCCCATTAACAGAAGCTCAGACACTTCCCTGAAACCAGCAGTTGTCTATTCTGGAAAATCGAGATCCAAAATCCATGCTACTGTATCCCCCTGAGACGGGAATACTTGAGTCCAGTGAGACCTTTGAAAGGATAGCTTTACAACAAAGCTGTGGAGATGCAGAGCCGTGTGGTTGTTAGTGCCATGACTGAATTTTAAGGCTTGATCACTTCTTCAGGGACAGGCAGGGTCTTCTGGTTGTGGGGCAGGGCTAGATGGGCCTTGCTGCTGGATCCTGCTGCCAGCTTCCCTTGGGTCCTACTGCTCCTGGCTCCTGTCATCTTTGACAGGCAGCCAGGAGCAAATAAATATTTAATTTTCTAATTTTTCTAGGGGCCCCGTGGGCTGGATATAATGGCCTGGCAGGCCAAATCTGGCCCCTGGGCCGTATTTTGCCCACTCCTGTTCCAAGGGCTGGGTCTATGGGGTGGGATTGCTTCTGATTTTCCCCTAGGGGCCATGTTTTTTATCATTGCGTATCATTAGGAAGGATTTGACTATATGATGACACAATTATTTTGAGGTGAGCAAAAAGAAAGCTAACAGCTCTAGCTCTCATCTCTTAAACCTGTAGAGTTTCTGTATGTCTGCCTGGTGGCTTAATTCTTCCTCCTTCCCCACCCTGCCACCACCATTTTAGCATTCAGGATCTGGCAATTTGGCTTTGTCCTCCTGTGTTCGTTCTGAAAAGACATGGACCAATCTGGATTATTACTGCCCATTACCTCTCTTTGTCCCCTTCACCTCCTTTTGTATTTAGAGTGTTTCTTAAGTCACTGATTGTTTCTCCCCTTCTCCCTCCTCTTTCTGTCTCACAGACTTTGAAGCGACTCATGGCAGATGAGGTAAGGATGGTTGCTTTCTTTTGCGTATACCTTTTTCCGCCTGCTGTAACTTTCTTGCACCTGGCTGTTTCCCAATAGCTTATCCAGTGTCCCGTGCATGCTGTGCCCCTAGACTCTGTTCTGTTCCTTACTAAGCAGCCCTAATTCTTGCTGGTGCAAGCCTGCTGCATGCATGTTGTTTCTTATGGGAGGCACCTGTAAGATTCTCTACCTTTGCTTTCCAAATATAGAATGTCATAGTCCCAGCTCTGTCCTCCCAAGCATTGGTATAGTTAATAGTAAAAGCATAACTAGCAAGTCTTGCACCCTGGGCAAAACCGTTTGGAGAGCAGGGGGCAGGAAGGGGTATCAATCTTACTTGCTGGGGGTGTGGTCTACCCACCTTTGATTGTTGCTGGTATTACAGAAGCGGTGCTGGACTGCTGTTGCCCAGCACAGATTCCCCAGGGGGCTGCCATTCTGGTGTGGTGCCCTCCCTAAGTCAGTGCCTGGGGCCGATGCTCCACTTGCATACCCCTTGTTGATTAATAGTCTTAGTGCTGTCATGTTTCTGGTGGATGGTGCTGCAAAACTGCTTCTGGGTTTCAGGATTTTGCTGATTCAGACTTCCCTGGGATGATGTTGAATTCGGGTGGCATCAGTAGTTGTGCCAGAAGATGTCAGTTTTTCCTCTGTTAGTGACAGTGCATGAATATCTAGAAAAGAGAGTAACCACTAACCTGGGCTGCAGGTTGTCAGTTACATGTGGTATTGGCAGATTTTGTCTGTATTTTAATCTTCACTCTTCAGTGTCCCTATTAATTGGCACTTGGTATGTTCCTGAAGCATGGGTTCAGGCCCCTTGGTATAAAGACTACCTCCTAAACAAGCTCTGTTTTCTCTCTGTTGCCAACAGTGCAAGTCTGAGAGTCTAGCTGGATTTTGAGATGGTATGCAGAGTTGCAGATGATCCATACATCTGGGTGGTGGGCAATGTATCCTGTTGAATTTGTTTTTTGTTTAATTTCACTCAGCTGGAACGATTGACCAGTATGAGGATAAAGAAGGAGAAGGAAAGGCCCAATGCATCTCATAGGAATTCGTCTGCCTCCTATATGGATGTTCAAAGCACAGGCCAGACGCTGCAGGAAATCCCTGATGAGGACGTGCTGGTACTCTTTGAGCAGATGCTGGTAAGTCAGTCAGCCATACATCCACCTTCTGTTCCTGCATGCCTTGCTCTCTAGACCAGGGGTTGGCACATTTTTTGGTAGTGGGAGTGAAGGGGGCAAAATGACCCAGCTCAGGTTGGAGATGGGTGGCTATTAGGACCCAGCTGCTGCTCCCCTTTCTCCCTACTGCCCAGCTACACTGTTTCACAGCAGCCCCCTCCCCATTCCCTGCTCTGCTAGAGTCCCAAGCAACAGACAAGCGGCTTAGGGGGAGCCTCCCAACTATGAATGCCACTGAAGCCATAGCTCTGCAGGCTAAATCTGGCCCTGACCCCTGCACTAAATGATATCTTCCCTTTTTTCTCAGGTCAGGAATTGGAGACAGTGGTGCCTTCCACTTTTCTAAAATGCCTAATTATGTGAGGCCTTCGTTACAAAACAACATCCTACAACTTCTGTTTTGCTTTCATATACCTCCATGCAGAAGGGAGTCTGTTTGATCCCTTGGACTGTAGTTTCTCATAGATCCAAAAGACTGAATTATAATATTCCTCTTGTGGACATCCCTCCATCCAGCTTCTAAGTCCCAGCCCTTTTTCTCCAGTGGCTCTAATTCTGGGGTTTGTGAGTGATGTTAGGATGGGATTAAGAAGCAAAGAGGAAAATAAGCTCTCTTTAATATGTTGTAGCCAATTGCTCGATTGCATCCCCATCTCTGGTTCCTTTGCTGTTGGGTTTTAGACTCCTCAGCTGTTTAATAGCCCTCTGATTTTGGTGTTATTGGCAAACATTAAATCAAGAACATTTTCCACAAAAGAAACCTAGCAGATGTGAAACAGAGGCAGGGACTTAAGAGGGACTGACTTCTTTTTAGTAGGATAGAACCCTCGTGGGAACCATAAGAGTCTTGGACTGAGTAAGAACTAGCAAGTGGTTTAACTGCTTGACAGTTGCATCATTATTGGGACAGAAGACCACAGTCTGAGAATTCTTGAGGTTGGTCAGTTAGCTCTTGATTAAGGAGACTAAGAGGTAACTTTCTCTGGCTTTCCTCAGGGCATTTTCTATTTCCTTTAAGGAAGTGTGTAGTGGGGATTGCTTTTGTCCTTTTCTTAGCTCAGGTGTTTCCCTCTGATGAAGATTATGTATGATGATTATATAAAGAGTAAGTACTCTTCTCTCCCTCCTGAGATTCTGCCATGCTCACTAAAACAGGTTTCAGGTCTTGCTGTGACAGGGTTGGAAGCTTGCCACAGACTGAGCAGATTGTATGCCATGTAGCAAATGATGTTTCTACTTGAGGGATTTTGTTTCAAGGATTAGGGCATCTGAATAAATATTTTTTTTTACTTGGCTTTTTTTGTTCAATAGGTGGATATGAATCTGAATGAAGAAAAACAGCAACCTCTGAGGGAAAAGGACATAATAATCAAGAGGGAGATGGTGTCCCAGTATCTGCACACGTCCAAAGCTGTGAGTATTCTTGCTCTGAGTACAGAAAACAGTAAAGGAAGGGCACAGTGAAGTACAGGAAGAAGTACAAAAACATCCCTTGTAGGAGAAGTTTTTAAGTGGAATCTGGTATAACCCCCACAAGCATCTTGAACAAATGTGAAGGAGATGTACAGGAAAGGAAATGGCTCAGACCCTAACTGTTGTTAGATAGTGATATACAGCCTCTATGGCACTTAACTTGGAAAGTAAAATTGAACAAAAGTAAGTTTTCCAGTAAATTATCAGTGAAGTATGTACACCAGGAAGAAAGTAGCTCAAAATTGTTATTAATTTATATCTGTTGTTAGTTTGTCGCATCATTTTGGTTAATTTTCATAGTTTCTAAAGATAGTAGAGTGAACCAAGATATGGTAGGACCCAGATCATTCATATCCAGGTGGTTTGCAACCCAGTTGATACAGCAACCTGTTGCAAATTAAGGACAAACCTTTCAGCTATTTTCCTGTGGCAGTTACTTCAGAGTGCCCTTTCTTCACTCAGAGCACTACAATAGTATCATGCAGCTGGTCAGAGAAGCACCACCCTTTTAGAAGCAGCTGAAGTGAACAGCTGAGTACTTCCGTGATTTGCTGTGGCTCTGAGTACCCACAGCAGTTTTCAAATCCTCATCTTTACAAGAGAATTAGGAACCCTATGAATTATCCAGGTTCTACTGTATTCTGTGACTAAGTGTTAACAACCTGTTCTAACCATTTTTGTGAAATAATTATTTTTAAAAAATTCTGAAAACTTCTCTCATTTTTTAAAGTTATTTACTTTTTAAAAACACTCTGAAGAGCATCATGGTTGGTTTTTTGTGTGTCTTATTGATTCATGTTTATAAAGCTTTTGCCAAGAAAAAACTATGAGAATAGACAGAGGAATCATTGAAACAGACTATATGCAAAGTGGTGTCAAATTCTCCAAAAAAGGGGGAAAATATCAGTAGCCTTCTGTTATTGTACGTATTGGGTTTGGTTAAATATCTAGGCTGTTTTGTTCAACAGGTGGAGATAAATTAAGGTTTCTTGTTTTAAAGGAAAATAATCAGTTACTTTATTTTTATTTATTTTTGTTTCAATCAACTTTATAAAAAAAAAAATCCTCTTTTTTTTCCTGCAAAAAGCACTTTGTTTATGGAAAAAAGAACATTTTTACTAAAAAATTTCAAACAAAATTTTGATTGTCTCTCCTACATTTGCATGCCATAAGTAATCTGAGTATTTCCCCAAAAATGCTTCAAGTCAACATTGCCCCTCTATGGACAGCCTGTCATCAGTTATAAATGGTCTTTCATCATAAGCTGTTCTAAAAGAACTCTGGCCAAATGGAATAAGTAATGTATGTGATGAATCAGCCAAACTGTTTCTAAAACAGGGCTTGGTATGTATGCTTAACTTCAAAGTCCTTTTGAAGTCTGTTTTGTCAAGTCCTCTGTAAGTGGATTATACTCTAACGTCACATTTGAGATTTGAGGAGATCTATTGTGTAAGATTTTTAGACAAGGCTGTGAAGATTTTTCCAGACTTACATCCAAATAATTTTTGAATGTATGGACGTGTGACCAGGTCCTTGTGGAATTTTGTTTCTCAAATGTCTGGTGGGGATCTACACATCTATTAAAAGAAACCAACTAACTTCTTCAAACTTGCTAAGAGCCTCCAAGTCAACTGCTCATAAGAGCAGCATATCCTGCTGATGATACTGAATAACCTGAGCTCAGTCTTTAGTTTCCTTTTCCAGTAGTGCTTTCGTCTGGCTCTAGCCAGGCCGACCTGCCAGAACTCGGTATTTTCTCCTTCCACTCAATAGGGGACAGGCAACCACAGTTTTTTCATATCATGCACACTCCAAGTAGATATGTATCACAGCTCTTGCTGCAAGCACCTGCTCTAAAACTGAATATGGGTGAGAGAGTTTCAGAAATTCTTAAAATGATACAGCAGGAGTCAAATTCTTCTTGCTTGCAATTGTGCTGTACCCCCTGGGAGGAAGAGGGGAATGGGTTAAAAATTTCATACAGGAGCCCATGATTTAATCTTTTTATAGAATCTCAATTTTTTGTTTCTTGAGATGTTTCTTTGGTCCTGGTGGGTCCAGCAAGCTAAAGAGTAGGCAGTGGCCCATTCTCTCTCTCTCCCTTCAGAAACAGTCAGATTGCCTTCACCAGTCAGTTAGCATCTTGATTGGAAACTCAGAGTGAGGGATAAAAATGTGAGGAGACAGAGGCTCAGAAGAATAGCAGATGCTCTGAACTTGTCTGTCTGAAATGCAGGAAAAAGAACAAATTATTTGCCATGTTATACTCTTACCTCCCAGGCACATTGGCAATGCCAGTAAATAAAGGAGTCCTGAAGCATGTAAAAAAGACCAGTTATAGACTCCAGCCTCTATTTTCAGCAAAGTGATTGGGGATCAGGGCATGGATGTCCCTCAGAGAGAACAGGAGTGCTTTGTTTTCATGTATGGCTATTTAATGATCTTTGTAGCACAAAAGTCCAGACTGACAGGAGTAGTTAGATAGTCCTAAGGACAGAAATTTGAATCCACAATGGTGTCCAAGGCCTACACATTTCACATTAAATGACTTCTTGGTGGATCTGGCCCCAGGATCCTAAAAAGCTGAACCATCTGGCCAGGAGAGTTTACTCTTTGGCATCTCTTAGCCAGCTATCAAGGCCTGGTCACTAAATGTGAGTGCCTGACTTCAGCCAGGCTGCCACGGTTCCCCGGCAAGCTCTCGCAAGAATCAAAAGGTACATCGGGGATAGGTAATAGCTAGAATTTCCCTTCAGGAGCCTCTGATACAGGATCCCATTCCCTGACTAGATGCTGCTATCAGCATCATCTCTGATACAGTCCTCTGACATTCCTTAAGGCAGCAAGGGCCAACCTTTTTGGCACATGTGCCTCAACTTACATCCTGTGCCCTCTCTAGTGCTATTCCAATCCTCTTCCCCTGTCTGATCTTCTCTGCTCCCTGCTTATCTGTTGCTGTGTTCCCTGATCCCTCCTTGATCTGCTGTGCGCCATGCAAAGAGACTGCCCATGCCGCTCATGGCACTTGTGCTGCAGGTTGGCCACTCCTTTTTTAAAACATCTAAATAACCATTGAAAACCTTCCCTTTAAAAGGGCAGACCTATTTAGCTTATATATGGATGAGTTGTTATATACATTAAACCTATGGCTTGTGATCCAGATCTAGTCTGTAGAGCCATTTGAAGTGGTACACAGAGCTGGCTGGGCTTCTGCGCTTTGGAAGCATTTCTGTGTGGAGGGACAGTGGCTGCATGAGGTTGGAAGTGGCCCACACTCGGAAGTAAGCTCTGTTAAAGCAGCTCCCCACTGCAAAATGGTGCTGACCCGTGCCCTAAAGGACTCTTGAAGAACTATACACATGACTGGGAGAAACCATTTGGATACTAGAGTCAGTTCTTTCCCTTATTACTGGAGACCTGCATGTTGACCTCCTTATAGGAAGTCCCACTTCTGCAAGACAGCCCCATCCTCTTCCATGACTGCCCACCCTGCATCTTCTTCCCAACAGCAGGTTTAACATTCAGATTGAAAGGCCATTTTTCTCACTATATTTCTGGTTAGCTTCTATCCCATGTTTTAAGGCACAAGCTGGGATTACTTCAAACAGTACAGGAGCTTGTAGGTGCCATTATAAAATTGAGTGTGTGGTAAAGAAAAAGGGGCAAAGACTAAAACTATATGGAGTAGCCTTTAGTAATAAGCTGCAAGGGAAAATGCTGGATTTCTTACTTCATTTAGGAGCCTGTCACAGCTTGCTGTATGGTCAACTGTAGCAATTAAAGGCAAATCATGCCCCAGCTCCCTTCACAGTCCCCAGAGCTAACATTACTGTTAACACTACTGTTAGGGTGCTGAGGGAATCGGCAGAGGTCATTGCGAGACCCCTGGCACAGCTTTATGAGCACTCATGGTACTCTGGCAAGGTGCCAGAGGACTGGAAAAGGCCAGTGTGGTCCCCATTTTCAAAAAAGGGAGAAAGGAGGACCCAGGAAACTATAGGCCTGTTAGTCTTATCTCGGTCCTGGGAAAGGTCTTTGAGAAAATTATCCAGGAGCACATCTGCAAGGGACCAGCAGGGGAGATTATGCTTAGGGGCAATCAACATGGGTTCATTAGAGGCAGGTCCTATCAGACCAACCTGGTTGCCTTCTACGACCAGGTCACAAAATCCTTGGACGCAGGTGTCACGGTGGACGTAGTCTTTCTGGACTTTAGGAAGGCCTTCAACACTGTCTCTCATGCCATTCTCATTAAAAAATTAGGTGACTCTGGTATCGATGCCTACACAGTCAGATGGGTCACAAATTGGCTGGAGGGCCACACCCAGAGAGTGGTGGTGGACAAGTCATTTTCGACTTGGAGGTATGTGGGCAGTGGGGTTTCCCAGGGCTTGGTCCTTGGACCCTCACTGTTCAACATCTTCATCAGGGACTTGGACGAGGGGGTGAAAAGCACCTTGTTCAAATTCGCAGATGACACTAAGATATGGGGATAAGTGGGCACGGTAGAAGAGAGGGACAGGCTACAACTAGATCTGGACAGGTTACAGGGGTGGGCAGATGAGAACAGGATGAGTTTCAATACTGACAAGTGCAAGGTACTGTACCTAGGAAGGAAGAACCAGCATCATACCTACAGGCTGGGAAACTCCCTTCTCATCAGCATGGAGACAGAAAAGGATCTTGGAGTCTCTATTGATTCCAAGATGAACATGGGCCGCCAATGTGAGAATGCGGTCAGGGAGGCTAACCACACCTTGTCATGCATCCACAGATGCATCACAAGCAGGTCCAAGGAGGTGATCCTCCCCTTCTATACGACATTGGTCAGGCCACAGATGGAGTACTGTGTCCAGTTCTGGGTGCCTCACTTCAGGAAGGATGTGGACAACATGGAGAGGGTCCAGAGGAGGGCCACTCGCATGATCAGGGGGCAGCAGGGCAGGCCCTACAAGGAGAGGCTACGGGACCTTCAGCCTCCACAAGAGAAGGCTGAGAGGGGATCTGCTGGCTGTCTATAAACTTGCCAAGGGGTCTTTCCTGCCCATGGCAGGGGGGTGGACTTGATGATCTGCTCAGGTCCCTTCCAACCCTACCAACTATGAAACTGTGAAACAAATGGTGTACCTTTTCTACTGTGGATTAGACCCCCAATAGTCACCTTCCATTCTTCTCCCATGAAAGGAATGTGAACCCTCAAAAGTCCAATTTGAACCTTGCTTATAGGCATAACTTATTAATATAATCATAGCCATCTGCAGAATCTCTTCAAATGAGATATTTCACAAAACACCTTTATAGCAAGACAAGTCTTTGTATCACTGTCCTGCATCCCCACTTTCAATTATCCCCCTAAAACTTAACCAAACATTTTCAGTTCCTCTGCTTGTATTTTCAAGCTTCTTTCCCAGTGGCACTGTTTTGCAAATCTTGCAACTCTTCCCAGTGACCTTGCCTCAGGCATTCTGTGGCAGGGTTTTCTATAATGATCCACACCCTAAGCTCCTTCACCTGTGAGTCCTGCCCTGCTGAGATCATCTTCACAGTAACCTGTCTCCAGAATCAACCCATCTTTTCTTGGGGTAAGCCTGCCCTGAGTTGGCTCCTTCCTCTCTTTTTTCTGGGTCCTCCATATAATCCTGCTTAATAGGATTCCCCAGTGTTCTCTGTACCAGATCTCATCACTCCTTTCTGTTCCTCTTTTTCAAAATTACAACTCAGCTCTTTGTAATGGTTAGGTGACAACTATCAGATCCTAATATACAGCAACTAACCAGTCATGGATGAATTGGATTTCTTAAAGAATTCTTCCTCCTGTGACAGCCCATAATAGTGTCCCTGATGAGAAAGTGTTTCTGTTCCTGTTGTGGAATGTATCATCTTAGACCTGAAAGGCACAGACAGAAATGACAATTTTTGCCCAATCTGGCCATAGAAAGTAGTATATAGCCATGACCAAACAAGTGCACAGTTGCAAACAGCTTAAAAAATGGCCAGTTGGGTGCAAATCTGAACCCTCATTGCACGAGGGGTCAGGTGAAGACGTTTTAAAACAAAGTATTTTCTGTAACTTCTGTCTGCACTGTAAGTGACTAAACCATTTCACATACTGAGCTTCTAGTACTAAATGAAATCAGATGCTGAAGATTATTCTGTTTTATTTTATTTATATTACTTAAATGCACTAACTCTTTAAAGGGAAGACCTTGTCCTTAAGTCTGATTCCTTATCTGTGTGTGTCTTCACTCTACCTTCAGGTGGTCTCCTTATTCTGAGGTATACTTATCAGTTGTATTACTATAGGGCCTAAGACCTCTAGTCAGAAACCACGGCCCTGTTGAGTACCGTATCATTCCAGTTATAATTCAGCCTTTTTCCCATTTAAAAGGAACACTTGGAACAACTGGAACAATAAAGTACTATTTTACAAAGCACATGACCCTCTGTTGAAATCCTAAAGCCCACATGGCCCTTAACTGCTGCACAAAGTCATCTGCTTTGTCCTGTGTATTGGGGAAGGGCCACAATAGCTGTGTGAACCCAGATCACCATGACCCCACAGTTCCTATGGAACTGCTTGGTCTTCTCTACCAGAGTGGAAGGCAGGCAGGCTAAATCTCAGAATTCCTAAAAACCTGATGTCAGGTGAGGCTTCCAGACCCCTGGGTCCGTTGCAGGGAGCATGGAGCTGGGAAACCTTTGGTAGCAGCTCTAAACAGTTAATGTTGCAGGTTACTACTAGAACCACAGACCCAGAAGTAGCCTACAAGGTGAGATGACAAGAAAGCATGCAGGGTTCTGTTGGAAGCCTTTGTTTTTTGATTAATTGGAAGTTGGCCAAAAGAAATAGTGAAACATTTTGAATTTAACATAGTAGCATTTTACAACAAAACAGGAGTAAGAAAATTCTCCCAGAACTACCCACTTTCTCCTGTCCCACATCTCTCAGAAATTAGGAAAATTTGGAATCCAGGAAAAGTTAGGAATTGAATTCCTAAAACCAAGTGTTTGGATCCAGGATTTTGGCTGTATTTGTCAGTGAACTTTGAATCCACAGCTGCAGTTCAAATTGCCTTTTTAATATGAGCCAGTTTTTGTTTAAGCCTGTTGCAGTTTCTATTTAACTAAAATATTTGTCTTTAAGTATTGATGTGAGATTCTAGGCTGAAGACGATATGATGAGTCTTGGGCAAAATCTTGTCCAATACAGAGGAAACCATTTGTTTTTATTGTATTTAATTCTTTGCATCCTTTTCTTGATTATTTGATTCTTCTGTGAGATTTTGTAAGAGCAATAGCAGTTCAAGGACTTTATCTGTAGCTATTGATTTATATTTGGAGAAGGGAAGCTGTTTTTCATAACACTGAACCTGAAAATATGGGAGCAATTTACATGTAGTGTCAGCTTATAGTTGGAACAAGACTGTATTTCTTACATGAACCCCAAACCTTCAACTGCTTTTGTGTAAAGATGTGAAGAAACAGAGAAATTTTCATTAAATACTTTAACACTTAATTTTCTATGATTCTATGAACACAAGTTCAAACCGATGATATTAACTGCCATGCTGTATAAGAGTTCATGAAATGTTATGGGCCTCAGTGGGAATAATGTGTTAATGCCCAGGTTTAGTTCATTTTCATTAAATACTAATAGTGCCACCCAGGTAGAAGGAACTTGATTACAATGCACTTGGCTAAGTGAGGTTGCCTAGGTAGTATTTGGAAGAGAGAAAACATTTAAGTTATTTGTTGAAACTAGGGGCTTCTTGTTTTAACTGAATGTGACTTTCTGAAAGTTGGGTGAGTTAGTTTTGGGTCCTACATAAACAAACACTGCTGATATGTATACCCAAATGCTATCAGTTAAGAAAGATATGTTTTCCTGCTGGCTGGGCCAGAAGTTTCAGCCCTTTTTTGTTAATGTGAAATCAGTCAAAATAATCCTTTCACTCATCACCTCTAGGATTTACTTTTTCCAAGGTAGTCCAAGGATAGCATGATACAAATGTATAGATGTACCAAGGGCCACTGAGACAAACTCGGATCATACTCTACTTCAGCCTCACATAAATGGTGACAGACATCAATATCTCCCCTTCTATTCATCCATATAAAGTACAAAAATAATACCAAATAGCACCATCCTTCTAGAGAGCTCAGTCTGTCTTGCCTACTAAGAGAAGTCACAGATTGATTGATTAAAATACTAATACATACGTAGAGCATACGTGTGTGTGTGTGTGTGTGTATATGGACAATAAAAAGACAAAATCTCTTTTTTATGCTGCTATTAAAACTAGCTGAGCTGAAAATTGATTTATTTCTTCCCTGTGTAGGGTATGAATCAAAAGGAGAGCGCTAAGTCACCTATGATGTATATCCAGGAGCTGAAATCAAATCCCAGGGATGCCCAGCTGCTCAACTGTTTGGAGTCTCTGCGAGTGTCACTGAATAATAACCCTGTCAGGTAAAGGGCTGGCTGAAACAGAGGAGACCAGGCAGGGACCTGGAGATGTTAATAAGGAGACTGGTTCCTTGGCTGTTGGGAACTGTGGACAGTGCATTGAAAATGAGCAGAGGAGAGACAGGGCAGGAGGTGATTGAGAGTCTTGGAATGTCCCATCCTTCTTTGGGCTGCTGATATGACTATATTGTGTTCCTTACAGCTGGGTGCAGAATTTTGGAAATGAGGGCCTCACTTTCCTGCTGTCTATCTTAAAAGTGCTTCATGAGGAAAAGGATGAGATACCCAGGTAAGGGACTGACTGAGTAGGAACTGTTTATAAAACTGCTCATAAGACCCTGTCCTGCTGAGTTTATAAATAACTTATAGTCTATTTGGAGACTCATGAGGGTGTAGGGCACATATGGATTGGCTAATTGTGAATAAAGGCAACAGGAAGAAAGCAATCCTGGGATACCAATCTGCACTATGGGATTTGGGGGAGCCTTTTTTCTGTCTATTTTGAATTCAGGTATGGGTTGATTAGGGCAGAAGTTCAATGCAGCATTAAATACAAAAGACCTCATTTGGCTTCATTTGAGAATTGTGGGGTGACTGAGTTTAAGTTGATTACAAAGGTTGAGAGAAACTGTTCTAAACTCAAGGCACCTGTCCATAACTTTCATGAATTTAGCAGCATCCCAGGTGTGGAAAACTGTTGTACTGTCTCAGTTGACCCCCTCCTGCCACCGTCGCTTCCACAGGTGCCTCCCAGAAACAGAGATGCACAAGACCGTTTCACCTGGCTATGGTACCTGTGTCACAGCACCCTTGAAAGGGTCTTGCAGGACCCTGCTTGAGAACCACAGGGTTAGAATGTGAGGATCATTTTCATCCATGTGACTATAGTGATTGACAAAAAATGCAAATTGATAGATCTGGTTTCCCTTCCTTGCAGCTCATATGATACCCGGAATAAACATGAGATCATCCGGTGCCTGAAGGCATTCATGAACAACAAGGTGAGGCCCCTCTCCCACTCCAAGATGACTCTCTTCTGCCTCTTCCTTGTGTTCAGTGTGCCCTAACCTCATAAGATAGTCTTTTGAAACTGGGATAAAGGAAGTGAGGATGGAGGCTCCTAACTCTTCAATAAATTGTTGTCTTTACCAAAGTGGTGCACCTCAGTTCCCTTCCCCAGTGTTTTGGAATTCTCACTTTCCTTTTCTTCTTCTAGGGCTCCACTATTTTTCCTTCCATATTTCCATACTCTCCTTTCCAGACTTTTGGAGTTTGTTGTACCATATTTTTCTTTCTGTATTTTTTTTTCTCTTCTCATCTCCCTCCCATATGTAGACACTCCAAGAGCTGCTAAATTGCTTCCACTCTGTATCAGGCATGCCCCTGTCAACGGAATGCCCCTGTCCACATTCTCTGCCTTTCTTAATTAAAACTTGTGTGGAACTCCTACCTTCCCTTTCTATTTGCATACATTCTGAAACATCTAATACTACTCCTTTTAACTCACTCTGTTCCTCTGGTTATCCTCTTTATCCCTCCCTGTTACTTTATAAAGTCCTGCTCTGTCTCCTTTTAGTTCCATTTGATTATGGCCTTGCTGCATCCCCTCGCTCTCTTTTTGCTCCCATGGGCTTCCCGTACGACTGCCTCAACCCACACTGGGAATTGTGTCAGATCCCATTCAATGCCTTTCTCTGGCTGACCTTGACTCTGGCTGCTTTGAGACAGTCCATCTCCCATGCCTTGTCATTTTAGTGTTCCAGCTGCTGAGAGGATGAGACAGACATTGAGCAGATGTTTTGTCACTAACTCATCCTGTCTTCCCTTTCAGTTTGGTATCAAAACAATGCTTGAAACTGAGGAGGGGATCCTGCTGCTGGCAAGAGCAGTTGACCCCAAAGTCCCTTCCATGATGATAGATGCCATGAAGCTGCTGTCTGCCCTTTGTATCCTGCCTCAACCCGAGGACATGTATGTGGCTATGGGACTCATTCTACCATTCATCTTTCTTGAGCCTCTGACAATGATTTGGCTTCCTTTGGAGTCTCCCAACTGATGTTACCCTACAAACCTTTTATTTTATTTTGAAATGTCCATACTCCTGGTTTAGAGTGAGGGGCTGCTGATATCTTTTTCTGACTATTGCAGGCATGAGAGGGTTTTGGAGGCACTGACAGAACGAGCAGAAATGGATGAAGTGGAGCGATTCAGACCCTTGCTGGATGGTCTAAAGAGTGGAACTTCAGTGACGTTGAAGGTAATTTGCTATCTCAGACTGTGGGCACTCCTCTGGGCTGGGGGAGAGAGAGAGAGGGTTGATTGGTGCTAGCACTTCATCAGCAACTTGGACTGGGGGGGTAAAAAGCACCCTGTCCAGATTTGCAGATGACACTAAGATGTGGGGAGAAGTGGGCACGCTAGAATGGAGGAATAGGCTGCAGTCGGACCTGGACAGGTTACAGGGGTGGGCAGATGAGAACAGGATGGGTTTCAACACTGACAAGTGCAAGGTACTGCACCTGGGGAGGAAGAACCAGCAGCATACCTACAGGCTAGGGAACTCTGCTGGGCAGAGGCAGAAGAGGATCTTGGAGTCATTACTGATGCCAAAATGAACATGGGCTGACAGTGTGGGGACGCGGTCAGGAAGGCCAACCGTACTTTGTCATGCATCCACAGATGCATCTCAAGCAGGGCCAAGGAGGTGATCCTCACCCTCTATGTGACACTGGTCAGGCTGCAGTTGGAGTACTGTGTCCAGTTCTGGGCGCCGCACTTCAGGAGGGATGTGAACAACATGGAGAGGGTCCAGAGGAGGGCCACTCGCATGATCAGGGGTCAGAAGGGCAGGCCCTACGAGGAGAAGCTACAGGACCTGAACCTGTTCAGCCTCCACTAGAGAAGGCTGAGGGGGGATCTAGTGGCCATACAAACTAGTCGGGGGGGACCAGCAGGCATTGGGAGAGTCCCTGTTCCCCCGAGCACTACCAGGAGTGACTAGAAATAACGGTCACAAGCTGGCAGAGGGTAGATTCAGGCTAGATATCAGGAGGCACTACTTCACTGTCAGGGCGGCTAGAATCTGGAACCAACTTGCAAGAGAAGTGGTGCTGGCTCCTACCCTGGGGGGTCTTTAAAAGGAGGCTAGATGAACACCTTGCTGAGGTCACTTGACCCCAGTACTCTTTTCTGCCATGGTAAGGTGTCAGACTTGATGATCTGCTCAGGTCCCTTCCGACCCTGCCAACTATGAAACTGACAGCTGTCTCTACCAAGAAGGGGGCAGAGGGGATATATGCTAGCTGTTTGATATCTCTCCTTGATCATAATAAGATATGAGAGCTAGATGCTATCCACCTGATGTTTCCTTGTTTTTTGCACTATGCTAATAACTACTCAGATCAATCAGAGGTTTTTCTGGCACTTTGAGAGCCTGGCCAGGAGTTCTGAGTAAGGAATGGGTCTTGGATGTCTTATGCAGAAGCTTTCTGGTTTGTTTGTTTTTTTAGGTAGCCTGTATGCAACTGATCAATGCCCTGATCATCCCGGCTGATGAGCTTGACTTCAGAGTACACATTCGCAGTGAGCTGATGCGTTCAGGATTGCAGCACATCCTGAAAGTAAGGAGCAGTTATCCGTCCTGTTGTGCGGCCTTTACATTCAAAGAAGGGAGCAGCAGCTCCTGTCTCTCCTTTTTTGTTCATATTAGAGGTTCTTTGAACCATTCAAAAGCTCTAGGAGTGATAGAGCAATGCTGCTTTTCCCAGCTCTGTGCTGCAGGAATAGCATGTGCCACCTTACAACCCTGTTCTTGGGTAGTGGTTTCTTATCCCTTAGTTACTGCTTATGGATACGCACCTCTGGACATGGATTTTTACATTTTCACTTGGATGGTAAACATGGTCCTTTTGCTGGCAGTCTGCAATCATCTTCTCTCCTTGTGAACAAAGACTCACATGCTGAGTGGTAGGCTTCTCCTGTCTGTTGAGAATGCATTCTCTTGGGATCTCTAGTAGGCCGGTTTGCATATTAATGTTTGGTGCCCCCCGCCAGTGACATTATTATGTGCTGAAACATGCCTTCTAATTAGGTATGCTTCTGATAGGCACTCTCACATATTGTTGCAGGAACTGCGAATGTTGGAGAATGAGGAGCTGAAGGTGCAGCTTTCAGTATTTGAAGAGCATGGTGAAGAGGATTCAGAAGACCTCAGGAGTCGCCTAGAAGACATTCGCATTGAGATGGAATATCCTTTTTTAGCTTATTGGGTAAACAATAGGCTTGAGGCAGGAGCATTTCTACGGAGTTTCTTAGCTCAAATCCATCTACAGCAAGAATAGATAAAACTGAATGTGACATATGAACAGATTCAAGCCTTTCATTTGTTGCTAGTGAAACCCAGGAAAGTGTTGGAGAAGGGTGGAATCATTATATTGTCCTGTATCCAGTCTTTACTTGGGGAATACCCAGGCTCAACTCAGCCAATGCTATCAGATCACCTAGGTTCTGTAGTCTTTTTGGTTCAGAACTGCCCCACTGCTTTCTAGGATGCCTCAGGTCAATTGCGCAAAGTAAACATATTGGCAGACATACTGGTCCTCTACTTGGGATTTGACAGTTGATTAGAAAAAAGAATTAGAACTGATTTTGAATATTTGGGGAGTTTATGGAACACAACTTGTCTGATACTTCCAGAAGCCTCAAATTCAGATTAGACTTATATGGACAAAGTTTGTTTATAGTTTGAATATAAGGTGTGCAGTATATAAGTTGAGCTGTTTTGAAATTGGCCACCAGAGGGCACGTGAAAGAACTGCTGTTTTGCAAAAGCAGCAGAAATTTTTTCTTCAGTCTGTCCTGGCATGAAAACCTTAATAAAACATCCATTCCCATGCTTGAAAATGTTCCCCTTTGTATAAAAGGGATATAAATCTCTTAGCTATAGTACATTTTGTGTGTGTGTGTGTGTGTGTGTGTGCGCGCGCGCCATTAGTCCGGAGACTAGCTTTTAAGTAACTCTTGGAGACAAATGAGAGCTCAGGAACTACAGTTTAGATGTTAGTGAAAATATAAGGTAGTGGTAGCTGCTGTTGCTGTTCCTACTCCTCTTCCTCCTCACTCTAGATCATCTCCATTAGCAGGATAGCTGGCAAGATCACATATAGACAGGTGGTTGCTTAGGCCCCGTTTATGGGGTGTAAAGGGAGTGAGTAAAGAATCCTACTCCCATACCTTGCTGACCATTGATTCCTCCTTGGTAATAGGAGACCACAGCTGAAAATTCCCTTGCCTAGAAAGTGGCACATACCTGATCAGCAAATGGAATGACAGCTTCAGGAGGGTTTGTGCAACTCCTTGGGGGTCTCCCAGACATAAGAGATTGTGTATCTAGGTTTATAGACCCATACTTACTCCTCTGCCCAGTGTGTCATTCAGGCAGGTGCAAAAGGGGAATGTGCAAGTGGATTGCATACTTCTTTCAGTACTCCCTGCTTCAAGTTGCACACATTCTGCTGTTTTTTCATGCAGAGTGCTACCCTTTGAGGGAGGAAGGGCAGATACCTCAAACTGGGGACTCTGTGTTACTGTTTTGAGGTCCATAGGAACCGGTACTGAGAAACGAAGTACCTGCTCTCTTGTAAGGTGAGAAAATGAGTATCAACAAACTTAATTTCTCCAGTATGGCGATAGAATGTCAACTAGTGAAGATTGGTTGGGTTTTAAAAAGTCTCAGAGAGAAGAACTCTGCCACCCTTCTTGGCCTGTGATACGTCTCTTCCCTATGCAAAGGTTTTTTTAATGAGAGAAAATATGCATGGATGAAGTTATGGATGACACTGAAAAAAATCAATTCCTGTCTTTAGAGAGAGTCGACAGGGCACTTGTGTATCTTTCCAGAGACTTTGATTCCTTAACCCTTTGTTCACTGATTTCAGTGATGTCTTCCAGATACTCCTGAATACAGTAAAAGATTCCAAAGCAGAGCCATTTTTTCTTTCTATCCTGCAGCACCTTCTACTTATCCGCAATGATTATGAAGCCAGGTGAGGAAAGGTCCTTCACTCTAAGCCATCTAGGATGAATGCTGGCAATGTATAGGGATCTTAGTCACTTTATTTGGGGGTGGGGTGATAGTTGCACAGAAGACTGTTTAAAATGTTCTGATAGTCCCAGGGTAGGAGGGACGTATGAGGTCGCTGATGCATCTTGTTAAAAGATGATGCATCACTATGAGACAGGCAGTACTTGGAAAAGGCCTTTTTTCATAAATACTCATGTTCTTGGTTAGGGACACTGCATGAAGATGGCAAGCACCTCCAGTTCAACATTATGATGATCCCTGCCATAAGCTACCTGTAGGGTGAGTGGTCAGCCAATCAACACTGGTCTTAAAGCTACAGGAGTTCAAGGAGGAAGAAGAGAAACTGAAAAAACCCCACTATAAGCAAATACTGGAGGGAGGAAGTTTGAGCACATCTGTTGTTATAAAGCCTCTCTAAACCACTTTCCATATTTGATGATTTTTGACACGAGTCTTGATTTTGACTCTGCGAACACAAAGTTGCAGAGAATGACAGAAGTATGAAAGTCACTGTCCATAGTCCCTTCAAAAGTTTCCAACTGAAAGGCTATGAAAAATAAAGATGAACTTTCCTTAGGCTCATTGTTTTCTTAAGCTTGTATAGCCAAAGAAAATTGTTTCAGCAACAGTGCTGAAGAAAAGATGCCAAAGAATCTGAGGGATATCCAGCATGGATTTGTTACGGGTAGGTCTTGCTTGACCAATCTCATTTCCCTCTATGACCAGGTGATGTATCACCTGGACAAAAGGGAAGAGGTTGATATCATATTTGGATTTTAAAAAAGCCTTTGACCTAGTGTCCCATGATGTCCTCCTGGAAAAATTGGACAACCGTGGCCTAGACTACTCCACAGTCTGATGGCTGGGGAACTGGCTCCGAGGTCGGACCCAGAGAGTGGTAGTTGACGGAACCAAATCATCATGGCACTCGGTGACCAGTGGCATCCCCCAAGGCTCCATTCTCGGACCTGTACTCTTTAATGTCTTCATAAATTATCTGGATACTGGTGTCAAAAGTGGACTGGCCAAGTTCACTGACGACACCAAATTCTGGGGAAGAGTGTTCACACTTAAGGATAGGCTGGTAATCCAGGCTGACCTCGATAGGCTTGCAAGGTAAGCAGATGAAAACCTGATGACATTCAAATATGGAAAATGCAAGGTGCTCCACCTTGGAAATAAAAACCCGCATCACACTTATAGGCTTAGCAATGCTGCACTCGCTAGCACCATGACTGAAAGAGACTTGGGGAGTCACGATTGACCACAAAATAAATATGAGCCACCAATGTCATACTGCAGCTGGCAAAGTGAACAAAACTCTGGCTTGCATCTAACGATGCATCTTGAGCAAGACCCAGGATGTGTTATCTTCCCACTGTATTTGCCATTGGTGAAGCTGCAGATGGAGAACTGCATCCAATTCTGGGCTTCACAATTTAGGAAGGACATAGAGGACCTTGAAAGAGTCCAGAAGAGAGCCATGCGCATGATCAGAGGGCAAGAGAACAGGCCTTATGAAGAGAGGCTGCGAGCTTTGGGACTCTTCAGCCTGGAGAAGTGCAGGCTCAGGGGTGACATGATGGCAGCCTATAAGTACATAAAGGGTGTGCATCAGGATCTGGGGGAACACCTGTTCACCAGAGACCCTGAGGGATGACAAGGTCCAACGGTCACAAACTGCTGCAAGAACATTTTAGGCTGGACATAAGGAAACATTTCTTTACGCTCTGAGCCCCCAAGGCCTGGTCAACAGACTCCCCCTAGAGGTGGTGCAGACACCTACTCTGGATGCTTTCAGGAAACGTGGATGCTTATCTTGCTGGGATCCTTTGACCCTTGCTGGCTTCCTGCCCCTTGGGCAAGGGGCTGGACCCGATGATCATACGAGGTCCCTTTCAGCCCTAATGTCTATGAAATCTTGTCAGTAACACTTGAGTGTCTCATGAAGGGCCAAAACCAAACTGAAATCCCTGGAAAAGCTTCTGAAGGTCATGTTAGCTTTGAAGAGAAGCACTGCCTGGGAACTTAAGTGGATGGTCATAAAACCCAGCCAGGAGAAAGTTACAGGAAAGTGTTGCAGAATTTTTTTTTTCTTTGAAAATCTAAAAACAAATCTTACAAATTCTGTTGGCTTATCATAGATACAGATTTTATTCTTTGTTAATAAATGTTAAGGGGTTGCTGAGATGCTTTTGTTTCAAATAAGAGGGCTTCAACCTGTGAAGGTTGAGAAACACCGTTCTATAGCAAGGAAGATGCATTTTATTAAGAGTGGACTTGCATATAACAATTGCAAGAGACAGTTATCAAGGTTGTAACCTGGCCAAATATCTCTAGCGCATGTCACTAGGCACAGCAGTATTCATACTTTAGATGTGATGTCACCATGATGTGGTGTTAGCTTTGCTTGTTCCACGTGTGCTAGTTTCGAAACAAGAACTAATGTAGCTTGGCTAGTGTGGTATTGCACACCTCAGCAAGTTCTATTTCAAGACAGACTGTTTTGGTGTGTACATGGCACCACATTAATATGGCAACACTGCTTTGTGTTTGGGAGCTGGTACGTGTGGAGCATGTAAGATGTGTGTCAACACAGAATTGTCTTGTGCTGTGTGAACAGCCCCTTAGAAGTAAACTTGTAATCTGAAGCCAATTTGATACCATATCGTATTGGCAGGCATACTTCAAGAATACCTTGGTTTCTTTTTCATAATGCACTGGTTACAGTTGTTCAGGTACTGAAGGTGGAATGAGGAGCATTATACAAGAGATGCAAGACATGTGCAGCCATCTGAAAGAACCTGGCTGGAGCTTCTAATTTATCATGAGACTATTTATACCCAGAATTTCACTGAACGACACAGAAATAATGACATCTGTAAGCATGGGTGTGTAACTACTATTGCTGAGAGAGACAGGGAAACCATGCTGAGAAGGGCAGGCATCTCTTATGTAGTGAAAAAGAAAATATAAAGAGAAGTGTGATAGAGATAAAAATTGAAGAAAAGGAGGATGCTGTTGAGATGGACATGAACAAGATGGGAATAAGAACAGAAAGGTGCCCCTGATTGGAACAAGTGAAGAAGGAGATCTGAGTAGATGAGCCTGCAAATGAATGAGAATAAAGACTGAATTGAGATAGGAGGAGATTATTTATGCCCAGGAGAAAAATAAACAAATCTTGATTGTGACCTATGGCATTTGGTATCCTTTAGGAACTCCTTTGTCAAGACTTTTATTCTAAGTATATTTATCATCAGATATGTTTAAAAATCTCAAGTGAGTTTGCCCTCAAAGTTTTTGTTTTCTATACTGTATAGAGGATTTGATATTAAGTGGTTTAATGCAGATAAAAGACAGGGAAGATATGCATCTTTATAGATTACATAAGATGGATATATATGCACACAGAGAGAGCATAAGTTTTTATGATTACAAGTTCACTTCCTCAAATGCTATGTAGATAAACCATTCTAACTAGTTATTCAGATTTTTCAGTAAACAACTTTTTATCTCCCCTTCAGTATCAGTGGGGAGTCCACCTGCTTTAGTCTATTGTAATAAATTGTTTTTAGCCTCTGGTGTAATTGCTTATGTTTTAGGTCATCTGTACGGTTTTTGGAAAAAAGTACATTGAGAAAGGGAATTCATGTTAATATATCTATCACACTTGAAGATGATGAATTCTAGATACACTCTTATAAAAGTAGAGAGAGGTATAGATTAAAGAGGAGCAGATGGAAACAAACCACAACAATTACCTTGTTAACCAGCTTCATGCCCCAACTAAAAAACAAACAAACAGTTTTTCAAACTCACTAGGGGTATTGTTTCTTTTTTTGGGGAATAGAAGAAAATTCTGTTGCCAGCTGATGGTGTTAATTTGTCAGGAACAAGAGAGCTCTCAGCCAAGGAGGCAGGAACCTGATGATGATCTGAGGGTAAAAAGACAAAGTAATTTATAGTGTTTCTGTGTAAAGCTGAAAGGGCTAAAGGCCAAAAGTTGTGAGGATGATAGGTAAGATGAATCAAGGAATAGATGCTTGGGGGTGTATCCACAATGCCCTAAATGTGTAGTGTGTTATAGTATAGTATGCTGATCCCTGTTATAAGCAGCTTCCAGAAACAAATTACGTTGCATACCAGAATGTGCATTACCTGGAAACTGAATTTTGCATCTGGTATCAAATTTTGCTGTTCAAATGTACTTAATTGCTGAACATTTTATATATCTCATTGCAAGGGGCCCTTGTTTGCTTAATTCCTGGTGTTTGCAGAGACATCTTTCATGGAGCAGTGTGAACACTTCATTTCCTTTTCTTCTCCTGATATAGGCCTCAGTACTACAAGCTGATTGATGAATGTATTTCCCAAATAATTCTACACAAAAATGGTGCTGATCCAGACTTTAAATGTAGGCATCTTGCCATTAACATTGAGGGGCTAATAGGTAAGTCATGTAGCTGTTGATATCACAGTCAGAAACAGCTTGTACTGTTTATAGTTCTGGAACAAACTCTTGTCTTTCATTTTCCTCAGCTGTCTTTTCAGTTGCTGACTCTCGGATCTTCTTGCCTTTCTGTTCTTCTGGTTTTCCTTCCTTGAAAAAGCTTTACCATTAGATTCTGTTGGTTCCCAACCCTTTTTTTCTTGTGTGTGTGTTTTTTTTCCCTGCCCCCATGTGCTTTGTGCATTTGGAATCTGGATGTGGGTCATTTCATTTACATAACTGTTCCTTAGAGCTTGACTTTCACGGTCTCCTCTGTTGTGCCCTGCTGGGGCACCTTCCTGCTAGATTAGAAAACAGATTAAATTGGACTTCTGAAAGAAGTGGTGGGGGGCGGTGTTGTGTTTTGGTTTTTTTTTTGTTTTTTTTGTTTTTTTTATGAGCCATAGTGAATAGAATTGTCTATCAGCAGCATGGGATTCTATGAGCATTGTATTGCAAGATGGAAAGGGTTACTGGGGAAAAAAGGCAAACACTAGCAATGTTCGTATACTGCATTGAGGTAAATGGTAATGGGAGTAAAAAAGGTCTACCTGTAGCAGGGACACTAAGGATTCTTACCATATTTGGAAAGGATTATTACCATATTACCACATTTGTTCACTATTGTGTTCTTAAGTGCGCTTTTTCTTTTTGTAGATAACCTGATTGATCAAACAAAGGTGGAAAAAAGTGAAGCCAAAGCAGTAGAGCTGGAGAAAAAGGTGTCTGAGGGGGAAGGGGATGAAAGGAGAAAGGGGCATCTTGGACCCTGAGCAATGCATTATAATTTGAGATTGGGCTGAAAGTGCTAATCAGATTCTTTCCCCTGGCTCTGCATATATGGCTGTTAAACACAGCTCAGACCACATTACACTTAATCTTTATCACTAAGGAGATGCCACATGTTTATTTTTTACATTTAAAAAAGAATATCATTGTTACAGAGAATTAGATCGCATTTGTGGACCATCATGTTTCACACCCACAGTTTATAGTCATGTGTAGGTCCTCTGATTGGGGACAACTGAAGTTATGATTGGGATGTAATTAAAATACTCAGTTTCTGTCACTGCCATGCAGTTATTTTCAGAACATGCCAAGAGTTTGTAATGCATTTTCCCTTCTATGAAAGGTGCATTACTATTTATCCCATTGCAAATGTGAACTATTTCACTTAAAAGTCCTGTCCTGGGTCCTGTGCCTATCTGACTGGATGGTGGAGACTAGGAGCATTTTTCTCTTCTCTTGGATTGAGTAGTGACATGTATCTTATCCTCCTGCAATATGAAGGGATTTGTGGGGGGTGATTATGGACTTTTGAGAGAGTTGCAGGGGAAGCCAGAAGAATCATGCCATTCCCTGACCTATAATTTCCTCTCAGCTGGACTCAGAGTTGACTGCACGGCAAGAACTGCAGGTTGAAATGAAAAAGAAGGAAAGTGACTTTGAACAGAAACTCCTTGAATTATGTAAAGAGAACCAGACACTAGACATGGAGAAACAGCATATGGCCACCGAGAAGCAGACTCTGGAAAGCAAAGTTTCTGAGCTGAATGAGGAGGTAATGTTCCAGTTGAGATCTGGGTGGGGCCATATGGGCTACACTGCCATATAGTACTTCTGCTCTTTCTTATGTTTAGGACTTCACACGGTTACCTGAGATGAGGTGCTTCTTTTGAACTACCAGCGAAAGTCCTGGAGAGCTTTATTTTTAAAACGCCCTTATTTCTAACCATGTAGTTGACTAGGAAACTAGAAACTGCACTTTTTTTCCAGGAATCTTCACTTGGGTTTGTCTGCCTACAAAGCAGCTTTCTAGCTCTGTACCACCTTTTTTCTTAGTAGCTCATTGTTCTGATTGTAGTCAGGCATCCCTATTTGGGGGTCTCGGTGATCCTCCAGACTCAAAGGGCAGAATCTCTGGAGCAAAGCAAAGGTTTGGTGGCCTTTCCCACAGGAACATCTTTCTGAGGTGCAAACAGTATTTTGGGTAGAATAGATTATTTTCTCATTATTATCCCCTAATTGGACTTAATTCCAGCACAGACTAATTTGAAACTAACACTTTTCAGTTTAATTCTCCTCTTGCTTAAATTCAGGACCACTGTGCAGTTCTTAAGCTCTAGCTGAAGCCCTTTTTGTTCATAATTCCATCACATTTATACAACAATGTAAATTGCAGCAGAGTGGACACATGGTCAGTTATTCTAGGGTAGCTGCTTCTGAGTTGGTACTGTTACAGCATCTTGCCACTAGGTGCAAAAAAGCCAGTAAAAGCCTGTATCCTATACTAGCAAATTGACTGCCCTGGGATAAACTGATAGTTCTGGACGCACAACTTATCTTGGTGGTGTAGTTTTACTCCATGTTTCCATGGTAGTTCTATACTAGTTTCAAGTGCATTACACTGATGTAAGGCTGTGTGTTTTGTGTCTGCATTTTGTTTAAACTGGTGTAAAATTTGATTACATCAGTGTAAGTGTGTTTTGTCCTAGCCTTTTGTACTATTTTACTATTGACAATTGTTATTACAAGTTACTATAACATTGTATGATCTTTCACTCACTTTCCAGCAGTTAAGTGTACAAATGGAACAGACCACAATTATCACAACAGAGTTCAGGACTATCATTGAGCTTTGTTTTAGCGGTGGAGCTTTTTATTTTTCTGGTATTTAATATGGCTTGCATTGTGTACTGTAGCCAGTAAGAACCTTCTTAAAAGGCACTAGGGTCACAAGAGCGTCACTTTTTCCTGTTTCCATTTGGTCATAGGACTTACCGTATTTACCTGAATTCAAGATGACTTTGAATTTAAGATGACCCCTCCATAATTAGATTCTACACATGAACAATGTACAAATGTTATAATTTTCCATGTATAGAATTTAATTATTTGGGGTCATCTTAAGTTTGTCCCACCCCCACCCCCCACTCTGCTGCAGGGGGGCAGGCAACAGGGTAGGTGGGGAGGGGAGGCAAGCGGCCTGACTTGCCTTCTGTGGCTGGTTACCTTCCGGCTCTGCCTCTGCTCTAGCCTAGGTCACAGAGCACATGGTTGATCTGGCCCCCACCCTGGAATGCAGCAGTGTTTGCTGCAGCAGTGCAGGGCCCAGATCCAAGACTGGAGCTGCCATCACTACCACCCCCACCACTACTGCTGCCTGGCTGGGCAGGGGCCAGAACAAACGTGCTCAGTGCCCCAGGCTTGGAGTAGGGCAGGGGCCAGAGCCAGAGAGTGAGCAACAATGGGGGGCAGAGGTTGGGGGGGTAGGCAGCAGGAGCAGAGGTGGTAGTAGGGGTCAGCAGCTGTGGCTCTGAGACTGACTCAGAGCCCAGGTTGGAGCCAGAGTCCAAGCTACAGTAGCCACTCCCCCACAAACAAGGGGCGTTTTTCCACATGTTAAGTGGGGTGGGTGGGGGAGGGGTGTAACAGATCACCCTCCCCAGCCATCTTCCAGGTCATCCACGCCTTAAATGGGGCACCCTTGGAGTCCTCTTGAACTTCTGCTGTCCCGCTCTAATCTCACCTGCCACGTCTTGATGGAATTAGTATACGAGCAGGAGACTGCCAATTATATTGGGTATGTTGGGGTCTCTCCTATGATGGTCTGACCCCCTTTTTCTCTAGCTAGGCCTCTCTATCCAAACCCACCAAACAGGGTTGGACTCCAAGGCTCTAGCTCTTCCTTCCAGTGCCTGGAGGCTCTTGGCCCCCTTTTCTGCTCCTTTCTGGGGCACAGCACCCCCTGGCCCAAAGGCACGCACACCGGTCCCCCAGCCAAAGGAGTCACAAGTTCAAAACCCAGGTGTGACCCCACCTGTCCAAACAGCAGAAAAATATACACTTGCACCCCCCGCCAGGTGCTCCAGGCCTCCCTGGCCGCCTTAAGATCGTCCCAAAATGGTGCCCTTACTTGTATTTGGACTCTCTGCAGCTCTGTCTCTCTCTGTGCCTCACTGGCGCCAGGGTCTATACCCCCCCAAAAGCTGCACCCTCACTAGCATTGGGGATCCCACTCTGGAGTGGGTCCCCAAATTGAGGCCTCCTGCAACCCCTAATAGCCTCACCCAAACCACAGGTCTTATTCCATCATTAAAAGAAAACAGATAAACAGTCCTGTTTGTGGGCAGTATCTGCCACCCCAAAAATGGGAATAAGGGAAGTGGTATGTCAGCTTACAGTTGCAGGTTTATGTTTCAGCTCCCCACCATCAGCTCCAGTCCTTGCTGCAGTGCGGCTGTCATCTCTCCAGGGCTTCTATAGTTCTCCTCTTCCTGGCTTTGGACTTCCCACCAAGCTTGTCCCTGGAGCTCAGAGATGTGCTCCTTCCCCCCTGGCTGCTGACCTTTGCTGTCATTCAACCCAGGGTTTTTATAGTCCTGCCTCTTCCGGTCAGCTGACTTCATCCCAGTTCAGCAGTTAACCCCTTCCTCCCCATCCCTCTGTGCCCAGAAGGTTCTGGCCTTGTAGGGGCGCACCTTCTTCCTTGTGACTGGGTTAGGGTTCCCTGTGACAGGGGGACAGGATCTTGTCTTGGATTTGAGTAAATATGGTATATCCACTGTCTTGCTTAAGGAAATGGGAAAAAAATAAGGGAGCAGCATGTAGCAAGGCTCCCGTTATACTCCTTCACTTTGAAGGCACTGCTAGTATCCTCTTGGAGGAGGGGGCAAGAAATTACTATTTCCACAAATTGATACTTTTGAGACCAGTTGGTTTGAGACCAGTATCCTTTCTGCCCTCCTGGACTGGGAGTGAAATGGATACTCCAGTGTAATGCTGAGTAACGTTTGTGTTTTTTGGTTTTTTTTGCTTGTCTTCTACAGATGTCTAAGTTGTCAAAGGAGCTTGAGGATACTAAGAAGGAAATGGCTTCCCTCTCTTCTATATCTGCTTTACCTGCTCCTGTACTCCCTGGTTCAGCTGCTGTACCCCCTTCCCCACTTCTTCCTAGTGCAAGTGGGATCCCACCTCCCCCTCCACTCCCTGGCGCTCTTGGCATCCCGCCTCCCTCTCTGCTCCC
>NW_005843133.1:214009-219670 GCF_000455745.1 Alligator sinensis | reverse complement strand
CTGGCGCTCCTGGCGTCCCGCCTCCCCCCCCGCTCCCTGGCGCCCCGCCTCCCCCTCCGCTCCCTGGCGCTCCTGGCCTCCCGCCTCCTCCTCCACTCCCTGGTGCTCCTGGTATTCCACCACCTCCACCAGGGATGGGTGTCCCTCCTCCACCTCCTGGGCTTGGGGGATGGGGAGCCCCTGGAGTTCCAATTCTTCCATATGGAATGACTCCTAAAAAGGCTTATAAACCAGAGGTACAGCTGCGAAGACCTAACTGGTCCAAGGTAAGACCTTTCTCTCATCCAGAGCCTGCTGCCCATTGTATTCTTTTCCAAGGCATCCCATCTCAACTTCCAACTTCAATTGCCTTATCTCTCCTTCCATTTTCCCCCAGTCTTTGAAGGGTCTAGTTTCATTGCCCTGCTTCTGCAGGGTGTGGAGAGTGAAACACCTTTGGAACTGAAGTGTCCAGTGCCTGAGGGTCACAAGAAGCTCTCAGTAGCTCAGGCTTCCCCTGTAGTGTGTTGCTGTCCCCACACAGTTGTGGAGATACAGAGAAGCAAACTCTTTCCTAGTTGGCCTGTAGCCATTGGTTATTGGAGTCTTTTGTGTTTAATTTCACTGGTATTATTTATTTAATATTTTTATGCCCTCTACCTTGTAGGAAGCATTTTGAAGGCAGCATTGTGGGAATACCAATTTAATAATCGCAACCTTTCTGAAATACACAAGTAGCAGATAATTATGCTGCTCTAGAAAGCATAGGCTGTTTTACCATTCACATTTCATTTCCCCCCTGCTCTTTTTTTAAACTAGGACATTGCTAACAAGTGTGTATGTGAACAGAATAGCTGCCCTAAAACTGTGTGACAATCAGCCAGCAATAGACTTAGCATGGTCATGCTGGAACAAGAGAGCTTTTAGTAGATTCAGAGGCGGGCATCATTTTCTTGTGCATGCTTCCTTGGTTTAGTAGCACAGAGATGTTGCATTTAATGGGTTAATGTTCTGGCCCTCCACCTTTGAAAGTGTGGAGCCCCAGCTGTGGACCTCTTCTGAACAGACAAGGCCAACTGTCCTGAATTATAGTTTTATAGTTTCATAGTTGGTAGGGTTGGAAGGGACCTGAGCAGATCATCAAGTCCGACCCCCTGCCATGGCAGGAAAAAGTACTGGGGTCAAACGACCCCAGCAAGGTGTTTGTCTAACCTTCTCTTAAAGACCCCCAGGGTAGGAGCCAGCACCACTTTGCTTGGAAGGTGGTTCCAGATCCTAGCCACCCTGACTGTGAAGTAGCACCTTCTGATGTCTGGTTTAAATCTACCTTCTGTCAGCTTGTGACCGTTATTCTAGTCACTCCTGGTAGTGCTCGGGGGAACAGGGACTCCCCCAATGCCTGCTGGTCCCCTCTGACTAGTTTGTAACAGGCCACTAGATCCCTCCTCAGCCTTCTCTTGTGGAGGCTGAACAGGTTCAGGTCCCTTAGCTTCTCCTCATAGGGCCTGCTTTGCTGCCTCCAATCATGCGAGTGGCCCTCCTCTGGACCCTCTCAATGCTGTCCACATCCCTCCTGAAGTGCGGCGCCCAGAACTGGATGCAGTACTTCAACTGTGGCCTGACCAGTGTCGTGTAGAGGGGGAGAATCACCTCCTTGGACCTGCTTGAGACGCATCTGTGGATGCATGACAAAGTACGGTTGGCCTTCCTGACCGCGTCCCCACGCTGTTGCCCATGTTCATTTTGGCATCAATAATGACTCCAAGATCCTTTTCTGCCTCTGCACTGACAAGAAGGGAGTTCCCCAGCTTGTAGGTATGCTGCTGGTTCTTCCTCCCCAGGTGCAGTACCTTGCACTTGTCAGTGTTGAAACCCATCCTGTTCTCATCCGCCCACCCCTGTAACCTGTCTAAGTCCAATTGCAGCCTATTCCTCCCTTCTAGCGTGCCCGCTTCCCCCCACATCTTAGTGTTGTCTGCGAATTTGAACAGGGTGCTTTTTACCCCCTCGTCCAAGTCGCTGATGATGTTGAACAGTGCAGGACCGAGGCCTGAGGAACCCCACTGCCCACATCCCTCCAGGTTGAATAAGACCCATCCACCACCACTCTCTGGGTGCAGCCCTCCAGCCAGTTAGTGACCCAATTGACTGTAGGTGTCGATGCCACAGTCCCCTAGTTTTTTAATGAGAATGGGGTGAGCGACAGTGTCGAAGGCCTTCCTAAAGTCCAGAAATACTACGTCCACTGCTACCCCTGCGTCTAAGGATTTTGTGACCTTGTCGTAGAAAGCCACCAGGTTGGTCTGACAGGACCTGCCTCTAATGAACCCAGGTTGGTTGCCCCTAAGTATAATCTCCCCTGCTGGCCCCTTGCGGACATGCACCAGGATAATTCTCTCAAAAAGCTTATCCAGGATCAAGGTAAGACTAACTGGCCTATAGTTCCCTGTGTCGTCCTTCCTCCCCTTTTTGAAAATGGGAACCACATTGGCCCTTTTCCAGTCATTTGGCACCACACCAGAGCTCCACGAGTGCTCGTAAAGCTGTGCCAGGGGTCCTGCAATGACCTCTGCTAATTCCCTCAGCACTCTCGGGTGGAGATCATTAGGACCAGCTAATTTAAATACATCCAGTTCCTCCAGAAGTTCTCTGACTAGATCCTTACTGACCTTAGGCCTGGGTGCGCCTCCCCCAGGTCCTGAGGGGGTCCCGGCAGAAGGGCTGATCTGGTCCCTGCTCAGGAAAATGGAGGCAAAGAAGTCGTTAAATAGGTTAGCCTTGTCGACAACCAGATTTCCTAGCGTGTCTTGCAGAGGCCCCACGTTACCCGGTACCTTCTTTTTGCCCCCTATGTATTTAAAAAAGGACTTCTTGTCCTTGATCCAGGTAGCTGGTCCCAGTTCTATCTCCACCTTGGCCTTCCTGCCCGCCCCCCCTGCAGCCCCGAGCAACTGAGGTATAGTCCTCCCTGGTGATAGCCCCTCCCTTCCATTGGGTGTACGCCTCCCTTTTAGCTAGGAGACGTTCCCAGATGCTTTTGGTGAGCCATGGGGGCTTTTGCGCCCTCTTGCCCCCTTTGATCCTTGTTGGGATTACCTCCCTTTGGGCAGGTTCAGATCCTCCTCCATCCAAACTTTAGTTGAGTTTGACAGTATCAGTTATCTCTACATCACAGAACCTTATCTCTACATCACATCACAGATCTCTACATCATAGTTCAGGAGAGTTGGCCTTGTCTGTTTTTCAGTTTTTATTAATTATCATCTCCACATTCCCAGACTGCCACCTGCACTTCATCCTGACTGTTATCTCTGTTTACTCCAAATATCGTATCAGTCTGTCTAATACCTGCTGCAATTATCCAGCTATCAATCACACACCCAAAACACACACATTTCCTTATTGCTTCTTTTTTTACAAAATGGAAGTACGTTTTAAAATAGCAGCTTAGCATAAGTATACCATAGTACAGGCATAATATATTCTAACAGGTGATTTGACAGAACTGTTTTTGGATGGGAATGTCCTGAGGGGAGGGGACAGCAAACTAGGTGGAGAATTTTTGCATCAGTCTGATTAACAGTAAAGTCAATCAAATGTGGAACCTGTGTTCCTTATTCACAATGCAGAAATGTTGGGGTCTTTTTCAGCTTTATACTCTGCAGTACTAGGCTTAAAAGAACAGTCAGACGTACTGGTAGAAACAGGTTTTCTGACAGTGGTGGGTGTTGGGTGTAATTGTCATAAGAACTGCTTGTGTTTTCAGGGTGCTCACATGGTTCCAGGTGCTGTCCCACATAAGGTGACAGTCTGACCGTAAGGGCTTACAGTACAAGAAACCAAGCAACCTAAAATGAGCATGGGAAAGTGGCTAACATATTACATTAGTATGTCCTGTATGCTATCTCTACGTGCCTCTCGGCATAACAATATTTAACTTCATGTAAAAATACTAGAAGTGAAACAGTCTCTTCAGTTACATTTTGTACAGGTTGGAGAGGTGTAATATAGGAGCCAAAGAAAAGGAAATTTCAGTCACCAAGATGGGAGATGATGGTGTTTGGGAGATAAGTTATTAGCTGCATTATCAGAAAAGAACTTTTGGATCTTCAAAGCTTATGGAGAAGTACAGGGCAAAAAATGGACAATGCAGTTTGAGTGGGAGAGGAATGAAAGATGATCCCAAAATTATGGTTCTCAGTGACAGGAGTGTGGTGGCAGTAAGAGCAGGACTAGTGAGGGCTTTGGAGGAAAAGCAAGGAGTTGAGATTTAGCTATGATTGTTTTCAGTTTGGTGCAGCTTGAGGTGGGAGAAGAGGTTGGTTAGAAAAGGTGGGATGGACAGATTTGTTTTTGAGTCACTGGTTTAAAGGTACTTGTTGGAGCCGTGTAAGTAGACAAAGTCTCTGAGAGACTCTGTAAAAGGAGAACAGGAGGGGTCAAAAAGATAATCCGGTGGGATACTTGTTCCTCCTTGTTCTCTCTTGGTCAGTGTAGTTCTCTCTGTATGAGCACTCTGGGTTTTCTGTGTGCTGCCACAGCCAGTGTGTTCTCTTGGGGACCTTAGTGTTATACAAAGACAGACCACTGCTTGGTCTGGTGGCAAAGGCTCAACAAGATTTATTATCTACACAGCACCTACTCACACACACACCTGTCCAGAGGGTTGCAAGATGTAAACCCTTGATGCTGTTGGTTAGACACAAGGACAACTCACAAATAGGATCCCCTAGGCCTAATACTCATTCCAAAGACTTCCAGTACTTCTCTTATGCACCAAGCCAAACAGTTCTGTTTACATCACTCATTTACATAGCATATGGAAACATCAATTTCTTCACCAAATTACCCTAATCCTCAGACCTGCTGTCATTATCAGGTGTGTTCTAGACTATGGCACCACATTTATCAATCAACTTTAAAAATTAATTTTAACATTGTTGTCTGTTGAACCTACTCTCACAGGGCAGTGTGAGGTCAGCCTTTGGTGAAGCCTACTTTGGTCTATACTTTAGCAAAGCCTTTATATGAATTGTATATGCATTAATCATTGCTTATATTAATCAATACTCCAGTGACGCCTACAAGAGGTATAAGGCTATTTTTTATTTATTAAATTTACTGTATTTACTTAAACCAAAAATGACTCTGAATTTAAGGTGACCCCCCAATAATTAGGTTGTATACATGGGAAATTTATACATTTATTATAATTTCCCATGTCTAGTATCTGAATTATTGGCCAGTTGTCTTAAATTCATCCCCCTACTGCTGCAGCAGGGGAAGGCAATGGGGGAACAGGCAGTAGCCCCCTGCTGCTTGCACACCCCAACATCTACCCCCTACCTGTCTCCTCCCACCTATCCTCATTGCCTCTGCCCCCTCTTTCTTCTGCTTACCTTCTGGCTCCAGTAGTGCTCCATCCCTGCTCCAGTCCCAGTCTGGTTACAGCAGCAGCTCCAGTGACACCCCACATCTGGAGCCCAGGCCAGACCTGCTGCTGCCACTGTTAATAAGTTGGGCTGGGGTAAGAACAGTTGCATGCTCCCTGACCCAGGATGGAGCAGAGACAACCCTGCCAGAGCCAGAGGGTAAGCAGTGGTGGGTTGGTGGAGGATGGGCAGAAGTTGAGTCTCTGACCCTGATCCAAAGCCAGAGTTGGAATTTCAGAATCTGCGCCCC
>NW_005843133.1:212823-213978 GCF_000455745.1 Alligator sinensis | reverse complement strand
CCCCCCCCCCCCCACTCAAATATAAGATGAAAGGCTCCCCCCCCCGGTAAATGTTGGGGGTGAAACTTGTATTCAAGCAAATACAGTATATGTCCTCCTTCCCAGAAAAGGCTCAGGGCAACTTACAATAAAGATAAAAAATAGAAACCAGTTCAAATGAGGAAATACAACCAAACACCCCCCGCAAAACCCTGACATTCAAAAGCAGTTCATCCCAACCACTCCTGCTGCCCTGACAAAGAAGAGCATCCCCTCTCACCTGCCGAAGCCAACCTTGCTTTTCAACCAACATTCAGTGTCTCCATAAAAGAAAGCAACAATTCCTTCTCCCCTGCCCATATTCCTTCCTATCCCTACCCATTCCTGTTCTCCTGCCTCATGTGCAGGGGTGTCCCCACACCCCCTCACTGTCCATTGCAGGTCATACTCCTCCTCTCAAAGGGAGATTGCCTGTCTCCAAAATCCCTGAGGGAAGGGGATAATGTTCAGTTCAAAACAAAAAACACCCTTTTCCTTATGTCTATCCCTGCTGAAGGGCTATGACAAAGGGCTAGGGCAAGAATCCACTGAAAGGTACTGAAAAACCAGGGAGTTGTGAGATTGTGTATGATGTTGGATGCGTAGAGTGGGGTCTTATTCTGCTTCTGACCATATATTGTTGCCTTGCCTCCACTACAGATTATAGTTGAAGACCTCTCCCAGGACTGTTTCTGGACCAAAGCCAAGGAAGAGCGATTTGAGAATGAAAACCTCTTTGCTAGGCTGACAGTGATGTTTTCTGCTCAAACTAAGCGTGAGTGCTATACTCAGTGCCCCTCTCCCCCTGTTTCCTTAGCCAATTCAGATGAGTAAGAAGGAAGTGGGAATACTTTGGGAGGATACCAAACTGCCTTTAGAAGGAGTGCTATTGGTGCTAGTTACCGGGAAGCTATTTACCTTGTAGTGGTAAGGAAGGTGGGCCCAGAAGGGCGAGGGTATGTAATATACAGCGGATTCTGCACTTTCATAGATCTGCTTCTTCATGGTGACATTGAGCTCTTTTCCTATGGATCCTAAGCATTGTGCTGGGCCTGAGACTATGGGGATAGTGGGGGCAAGATTTGGTCATTTAATGTTACAATATTGTTTGTTCATTTTGAATTTCCTTTCCCTTTT
>NW_005843133.1:206880-212813 GCF_000455745.1 Alligator sinensis | reverse complement strand
ATTCCTGCTTTCTCTTCTGTGGATTTCTCTGACCACTACCTGCAGCCTCGAAGGGTGAGTAGCATCAGTCTTTCTGAGACTGCTCAAGGCAGCTTCTAGCATTTGAAAAGCATTTTTTCTGAGGAGTGAAAGTAATTGCTATTCTATAAAAAAGGAATTTCAGGCAAGCATGACTAGGTTTAGAGAAGGGGATCTCTGGGGAGTATCCTAGAGGTGGTTAAGTCTCATTAATAAGCCTGTTTCCTGTTGCTGTTTCATGAGTGTTTGATTTACCGGTTGAATGCAGCTGAATTCACCTACTTAAATATGTTAGGTCCTTCCATGAGCCCCAAGCTTCTTTCCTTTGTGTTCCTTTGTTTTAGAGCAGTTGAGAATAGGATATACAAATTTTGCTCATCACTGTTCATAGGTGATTCTCTAATGTGTTGTAGCACTTACCCCATCATATTATATGGGTGCAGCAGCTCCTACAGCATTATTTTATTTCTCTTTTAGGTGTTGTGTTTATCTCTGCCCAGGTTTTCGCTTTCTGTACTGAGTTATTGTTCCCTCAGCTCCAGCTCTTGGTCTGTTCTGAATCTTTACTTCCTTTTATACTTCCCCAGGTAACACTTTGTCTTAGGGGGGTACAATTTTGTACTCCCAAATGCATACAGGTACAAAGGTTCCTTCTCTGTCAGGGAAACCTTACCATTCTTCTTCCTATTTTGGGCCTTCTGTCTTGGCTGGCATGTCAATTTTACAACAAAATTGTGAGATGAAGATAGGGGTATCTAGCTGTGTCCTAGTAGATGAAGGCCCCTGCTTGTAATCTGACATGGTGGATTGGAAGTGTTTATCACATTGCAGACTGTGATTTGTAATCTGTCTGCTCAGCTTTGTTTTATTTAGGTGTTCATCTCAACCCCTTATAAGTGAAACTAGTTACAGTTCAGATTCAAACCCCTCGTCCTTCTTGCCTACACCAGAATTAGCATATTTATAGATAGTATAATTTTTCCTCTTTAGATGATCTTTTTCTCTTGAGCTGCACTTTAATTTGTTTCAGTAAGAAGCTTGACAGGCTACCAGGTGCCTCTAGCATCTTTCTGGAAGTGACTTGCACATTAGCATAACAGAAATGTTCTTACAGTGCTGCAGTGAAGCCCTCTCCAACCTCCCTCACTGTTTGCAGATGATCTGGCCAGGTTTAGAACTCTATTTACTGCTGAGATACCACTGTTGGTCCCCAAACCCAGTGGTGCCTCAGCAGCTTTCACAGCTGCTCTTGGGAGGGCAGCTAGGTAACCATGTTTGCTGATGGGTGACATTGCACTGATTTGGAGTAAATACCTACTAAGAAAAAATAAGAGTTCTATTAGGTGTCCTGGTCATATTGATGGCATAGATAAAGGAATTATCTTTTCTATCACTTAAGCATTTCCAATGCCCTTGGGCAGGATATGGCTCACCTAGGTAGATAACATATAAACCTTCCAATCCTTTTGGATATCATTTCATCATAATTTTAAGGAAGTATGGGCTGGATTAAGGAAGTATGGGCTGGATGAATGGACTGTACAGTGGATAGAAAGCTGGCTGGAGCACTGGGCTCAGTGAGTAGTAATCAAAGGCTCGATGTCTAGTTGGCAGCCAGTATCAAGTGGAGTGCCCCAGAGATCAGTTGTGGGGCCGATTTTGTTCAGTGTCTTCATCAGTGACCTGGAAGATGGCATAGAGTTCACCCTCAGCAACTTTGCAGATGACACCAAACAGGGGATTAGTAGATACACTGGAAGGTAGGGCTAGGATTCAGAGTGACTTAGACAAATTGGAGTATTGGGCCAAAAGGCACCTCATGAGACTCAGCAACGACAAGTGCAAAGTCCTGCACTTAGGACGGAACAATCTCATGCACCAGTACGGGCTGGGGGCTCACTGGCTGCAGAAAAGGACCTGGGGGGTTACAGTGGACAATATGCTGGATATGAGTCAGCAGTGTGCCCTAGTTGCCAAGAAGACTAATGATATACTGGGCTACATTGGTAGGTGTGTTGCCAGTAGGTCAATGGAAGTGATTTTTCCCCTCTATTCAGCACTGGTAAGGCCACTTCCGGAGTACTGTGTTCAGTTTGGGGCCCCCACTACAAAAAGGATGTAGACAAATTAGAGAGAGTCAAGCAGAGGGTGACAAAAATGGTGAGGAGGCTGGGGGACATGACTTGCGAGGAAAGACTGCAGGAGCTGGGCTTATTTAGTCTAGAGAAGAGGAGACTTAATAGCAGTCTTCAACTACCTGAAGTGGGGTTTGAAAGAGAATGGAGCTAGGCTATTCTTAGTAGTGGCAGATACCAGAACAAGGAGCAACAGTCTCAAGTTGCAGCAAGGGGAGTTTAGGTTAGATATTAGGAAGAATTGTCTCACTAGGAGGGTAGTAAAACACTGGAACAGGTTACCCGGAGAGGTGGTGGAAGCTGCATCCTTGGGAGTTTTCAGAACGCGGCTAGACAAACCTTTGCCTGGGATGATCTATTTGGGGCTGGTCCTGCTCAGAGCAGGGGGTTGGACTAGATGATTTCCTGAGGTCCTTTCCAATCCTAACTTTCTATGATTCTGTCAGAGGAAGGGGTGTTACCACTATGTGGGGATAATAGCAGGGGGTTGTATAGAGCAGTGGTTCTCAACCTTTTTTGTACCATGACCCATTTACAAACACCGATGGCCAGTCAGGATTTTCCCTGGGATAGAAGTTAGACTAATTAGCCTATAGTTGCCCAGGTCCTCTCTCCTCCCCTTCTTGAAGATGGGCACAACATTGGCCCTCTTCCAGTCTTCAGGAACCTCCCTCAAGCTCCATGACCTTTGAAAGGGTTTCGCCAGAGGTCCCACGATGACTTTGGCCAGCTCCTTCAGCACTCTCAGATGAAGTTCATCCAGTCCTGCTGACTTATAAATGTCTAACTTTTCTAATTGATCATATACCAGCTCAATGTCAACAGTAGGAAGGCGGTCATTCCCACCATGCCCATTTTGAACCTTTTCTAGTATGATTTTCCCCTTAGTCTGGTGAAATACCAAATCAAAGTAGTCATTCAGGAGTTCAGTTTTCTCCTGACTGTCAGTAACAAGCTGTCCTGAGTTAAGCAGTGTCCCCATGCTTCCATTTGTTTACCTTCTGTTCCCTATATGCCTAAAGAAGGACTTCTTATTGTCCTTGATTTCTGTTGCTAGTTTAAACTCTTGAACTTGGACAGTGTTGTATGTGCAGCGGTTACAGAAAGGGCAGGTTGTACAGTAATAATGGAAAGCCTGAGTAGGGCCGAGCTGCCTTTCATTAATATGACGGGGGTTGAAAATGATTCAGGCTCAGATGCGTGCTACTTAGCAATGGTTTAAAGTGGTGAAAAGAGGTTTGAAGGCTTGGGTTCCCTGTCCAAGGCATTTAGCACTCGAGGATTTCTCCTGTCTTTTGGAAGGGTAGGGAACTAGATAAATAGCTCTCTAAGTTGGTTGTTTCCAACGTTGGTGGTGGTCCTTGTATCACTCTGGGCTATGCACAGATCTATGGTCTTTACAATTAGAAGTTTGATCCATGTAGGTCTATAAGAAATGCTGAGGGTTAACAGTGATCCATTGGTACAAAAGTTCCTGGGAAACCACAGGTCTATGTGATATCCTTTGCTTCTTGTAAAGTTGGGGAGCTTGTTCTCTGGGGAAAGGGAAACAAGCTGGCTGAGGTTGATATTTTTAGTAAACTATACATGGAGAAGTTATTACTTTCCCTTGTTCTTGTTGAAGTGAATCAATTCTGTAGTATCTCTCTTGAGTGTTAAAACTTCCTGAAGAAATACCTCAAATGCTCAGTTCCAATTTGGTATAACTAGGGCAGCCTTTAATTTTTAACTGGCTTTCAATTAAAATTACACAGCTGTACTTAGGTGTGTTTAATGGATTTGGTTGTGCGTTGAGCCCTGCTTTCAGAAAGATGCAAGCTGCACTTGGCCATCTCCTGCCCTCACCACACTCTTGTCTGTGAAATATTTAAATGCACACCTTTTTAGTTGCTGCTCTTTTCTTTCAAAGCTTCATTTTTATCCCAAGGGTAAAGAAGAATCCCTTCTCTGTCTGAGAAATGAGACTTGGAATGCGATGTCAGCAGAGTGGCTCTGCCGTTCTTTCCCCTTTGTTCACTTTTTTTCATGCTTCAATGATGATTTTTCTTTCAACTAGTCAAGTAGCCAATGACAGTTCAGTTATTTATATGTTGAGGGTCTGGTTTTATCCCTCCCTGAAAAGTGAGTGGCTTAGTAGTAAGAGCAATGTCTGAGAGAAGCAACCAAAGCACTTGTACCTATTTACACTTGTCCTCCTTTTCCAGAGTCTCTGTTGGAATATCAACATACTATTAATAAAAAAGAAGTGTATTGCAGTCAAAAGCAGGATTCGAACCTAGTGCAGTTAAGGATTGACACAACACCGTGTTTGATTAATGACAGAAAGGCTTTAATAATTATGCCACAAACAAGCTAGAAAACTAAATGACAGAAAGACTCCTTCCCAATATTCAGTAAATGAGCTATCACAAAAGTCCTAGTATATGTTAGCTGCAATAGTGTCTCTCACCAAAGCAGGAAGAAAGCAGTTTCAGTCTTTGCTGCCTTCTCTGGCATGGATCCTTCCTGGGGAGTGATCAGCTGGACTCAGGTTACAATGTTGCAGTGATTTCTTGCTCTCCTGGAGTGCATCTTGCCAGCAACTCTATTTCATTCTTATACTCTTCAGCTGTATAGCTACAAAACATTCCTCCTTCATAGTTGGTCAGTTTAAAGTCTGAACAAAGCAAGTAGGGAGGGACCATCATCTTATAATAGCTAACTGTTTGGATCCTGTTTTCGGTTTTCCAGTTGTGAAACTTGTTTTTGCAAGCTTTAGATCAGTCCAGAGCTTATACTTCAATCAAATGGGATGACTCTTGATTTGAATGCCTGTTCCAAGAAATATGACTCAAGCAAGGGAGGGTGTGTCAACAAGGAGGATAGTCACCTAGGGATATGCAGTTATTTATTACTGGTTTAGCATAATAAAACATTAGGTACATTTGCAGCCAGCACAGGAGATTAAATCAATTGGGATTGCTTCATTTTGCAAGGGTCCCAGTCATGATCTTGCACTGTTATTTTAATTTGGTCATTTAAATTTCATGTGTAGGCCCAGCCAACCTTTCATGGTCATCGAAGTGATTATATTTTGAGTATCCATGGGCTGCCATCTAAGTACTTGGGCTGTGAACTTCCCGATCCACTTACTAAATCCATTCTTTATTTCTGCAATTTCCCTGTTTTGTTTGGCAGAACGTGCTGCACTTGTGCTTGGTACACCTAAGATCAGAGAAGCTTGCCGAGAAGTTAGCATGGTATATAGTATGTCTGCTCATACTATTAATTGCCTGTGAGCTGCATCTCCCCTCATCTTTTTTGTACTATAGCAGGCCATTGTTGGTACTCTCTTCTCAATCTTGCTGAGTGTACTATGCAAAGTGTCTGTCTGATTACTATGTAATATTTATGGAGCTAAAAGCAAATAGAAGGCAAGGAAGGGATTCTGTGCCCATACAAAAGCAAGTTCAACTTATTGGGGATCCCCAGCCTGTGAAAACGTAATGAACTTGAAATATGAGCTTAGTCACAAAAGATCAGTTGCTCGCTGAGCTGATTCCAAAATTAATTGAAACCCAACTGGATGTCGCGTACAGCAATATAGACTCTAGAGTATGTTTCACACGTCCCTCTGCACGCTCAGCTTTTTAGGGGTTGTGTGGTATAACAAAAGAAGTGGTTTAGATCCAGGTAGCAATAGTGTTGCAGAGATTGTTTTTCTGTGTCCCTTACTTGTCCAGGAGCTCCACTCCCTTTGTAATGCACAGGATTTGTCTGTGTTCTGTAGAGAGGGTTTGC
>NW_005843133.1:205784-206849 GCF_000455745.1 Alligator sinensis | reverse complement strand
CTGCCTAATAGCAATTGCTGCAACATTCAAATCCAGGTGATACACAAATAGGATGCAACTGGCTTACCTTAGCAAGAGGATTAATATCCATCTAGGAGACTCCCCAGGACTTAATGGGGAACTTAATACTGAGTCCTGTGTAAAACGTTACTTTTTTATTTCTTTAAAACAGTGCAAATAATAGATTTACAATAATCCTTAAAGAAGTCATGAGAAGACATAACAGCTAATGGCCTTTTTTTCCTTTGTGTATAAATGTGATGTAAAACTCAGTGATAAGTTTTGAAGAGGAGGAGCTTAATTTTATGCTGACTGTGTTGGGATCAGTGGTGCCAGGAGTTGTCCAAGCAGCTTATGTTAAGACTATTTCTCAGAGTCCTGCCTATATTTCCTTGTCCTACTGCCTGCTGAAGAACCTTGTTTTTCTGCAGGTAAGTACAGAATAAAGTATCCTGGAAGTCCATTTCCTCCCAGATCAGAGTCTCTGTGTGGTACAAGTTGTTTTGCTTCTCCAGAGCTGCTGCTTCTGTATCCAACTCTAGGCATAGTCTGTGTTGAACAGGAACCTGGCATTGAGGAATTCTCTCTCAACATGGCACAGTAATCAAGGGGCTAACCATACTGGGATGTAATAATAGGAGTGCTGTATGTCAGTCACAGGAGGTGTTTTTTTTTTTCATTCTAGCCAGCACTGGTGTGAAGCCTCACCTGTAGTACTGGCTCCAGTTTTGAAGCACTGACCTTAAAAATGAAATGGAAAAATTGAATAGAATCCAGAAAAGAAAAGCAAAATTACTAGAGATTTAGAAAGTATGATATACAAAAAAAGGTTGGAAGAATTAGGATTATTTAGTTTGGAGAAGAGAAGATTTTGTTTAAAGACTACTAGCTGGACAAGAAGCAGCCTTAGATATTACGAAGAATTATGTAGCTATGAAGGTGGTGAAGCACTAGAACATATTCTCAAAGAAAAGTTGTGGAATCTATCACTGGAAGTTTGGGTTTTTTTAAGTGCAAGTTAGACGAAACATTTGTTTGGAATGGTTTAGACATGGATGATCCTAC
>NW_005843133.1:192274-205774 GCF_000455745.1 Alligator sinensis | reverse complement strand
GGGGGGGGGGGGGGGGGGGCACTAAATGCGCATCTGAAGTCCCCTGTTTTTCCAAAATTCTTTATGAGCAGCAGCAATTCCAATTCCTAAACAGCAGTTCTTGAGTGTGGTACTCATGTGTCAGAGCTCTGCTGCTCACAAGCCCTTTCAGGTGGGACTTTTTTTTTTTTCTTAGCAGTGGTCTGTGTTTGATTCCTGGCCCTAGTTATTCTGGTGCTATGCGCTATTATAAACCAAAGGAACTCCAGAGAAATAGGAAGGGAGCCTTTGGATTTTAGGTATTTATGTACTGTATGCTTTCCCCTCCTAATGTAAGGTATTTCCCACTCTCACCCTCTCCACCCAGCAGAGGACTGGGATTCCTAAAGTGAGGTGCTGCCTGTACTGCTGTAGTAAAAGCCCCTCCAGTCCTACTGACAAGGTTGGTAATTGAAAACATATGTAAGCACAATCCATCTTTGTGAAATGTCAGTTTTTTTGGCAGGTTGTTTGGGGAATGCTGGTTCCAGCTTTTTCTGAATACAGGAACTGTGGGCTCATGTTCCAGTGCCAAATGTGCAGCTAAGTTCCTTCACAGTAGGTTAGGGCAGAGAGAGAGCTTTTGGTCCTCGTGTTGGATCTCATTCTTTACCTGATCAAGTGTCATGTCCTGGCCACAAGCTCAAAGGGAAGGATTGTAATCCCTCCGGCAGAGAATGAATCTGCTGATTCCATTAGCAGAGGTCTTAGGTTGGATTGGACACCTGTGACGCAGATCACATCTCTTAAGTGTATTTTGAAGGGATCTTTTTTGATCCCTTCTGAGTTGAATGTAAATTACACTCTACTGCTCTGTTGATAGTGCTGGAGGACATTCCATTATCTGTTTCATTCCTATTTCATTTTTGTAAGTGAAGCCAGGAGTATTTTAGAGCAGAATATAAATTGCCTTCTCTTTCCAAAACCGGGACCATTTTGGACAATATTGTTGGTAGCTTTATAACCAACATGAGGCTTATATAAAACAAACTTTGTGTGAAGTAGCTCCTTTGGTTTTGCCTCTTCTACTCTGCAGGCCCTTGCTTTGTGACTCAGGTATTTTCCTTAGTTCCCCTTTTCTTCTCACTCCTTTCCCAATCTTTCCTCCTTTTAGAAAATGCCTATCTTTAATTCTCTGGATTTTACATTCTTTGATAAGGTCTCTGCTGTCTCTGCTGATAAGGTCTCTTGTCCCTTCTCAGTGTGATCTTTCTTCTTTGCTTGTTCTCTCTCTCTTCTGGGCCCTGCTGGGATTGGGGAGGGAGAATTCTGAGAGTCCTGTTAGGATCATGTTGGTTGCTGCGAGTTGGAGCACATGCCTGTGAAGCACTGCAGAGTTTTGTGGGGGAAGTGCTTTTGTTTCACACAGCTTGAATGTGCATAAACATTGTCAGCACTGTCTCTGTGTGTTGTCTGGACAGCAGGGTTTCCTCAGCTTCTTTATCTATTTTGCTGTTGTCAAAGACATCCTCTGCCCTCCCCCACTCCCTCCAGCCATACAACACACTTGCCATTACATTCCCAGGTCCTTAAACAGCTCTAGTTTGTATTACCTGAGAAGGTTTTGCTTCCACAAAGGTCATGGGACAGGAGATCTATCCTTCTATCATTTCCTGCTTTAATTCCACCCTGAAGAGCTTCATTTTGATTCTGCATCTCTTTAGAGCTTCCAGAAAGCCATCTTCACCTGAGGAATTCACAGTGAGGATTCTTCAAACAAATGAGAAGTGGTTGCTGAAACTATTTACTGATGTGTTTTTTCCTTGATTGTGCTGATTTTTCCTTATAAATCACTGTTTCTCTAAAAGAGGGACTGCTACCCAAATCAGTACTGAATGACCATCTTGGCAGGGCATTGTGTGGGGAAAGGTGTGTTTTTAACCAGTTAAGTCCCGTCACCCACTCCCTGCCTCAGGGGAAAAATGGATATTTTCTCCCCTCCCTACTGCACACACACGTCCTATCCCTTCTTCCAGGAGGGAGTCAGTCATTCAGGAACTCTCCCATCCCCAACCTCGCAAACCTCTCTTTATTTTAGGGGTGGAGAACCCAAAGACACCAGGGAGGAAAATGGTGGTTTGACCCCAGCCGGTACATAAGAGGCACAGATCTTTTTAGCATAACTCTTTTTCTCAGTTTTTCACAGGTCCTCTTTTTTTCTAGCAAAGTACCTGAAAAACAACACAAATTGCTGCTTTGAAAGAGCCACTGCATCCCATGTAGATGATGAGGAGAAGGTGCACTTAGGAAATCTTTAGAAATAGAAAAGTACCTTTCCTACTTAGTCAGTAAAGACTAGAAGAGAAAGGGATTTGTCTCTTGTTATCTAACATTCTCTTATTCCAGGCACTTTATTTCCTACTGGAAAATGTTACTTCCCTACAACTGTTCTTAAAAACAAATTCTGCTGAAATGAACTGTAAAATGAAGGAGCCAAACTATTAAGCTGGACATTAGTTGATGCAGGGACTTTGTGTGGACAGCACTGAGCCCGCTATCAGCTCTCAACAAACATGTATGGACATCCGAAAAATATGGGAATTGCATTATTAAGCACTTAGACACTGAGAGATGCCAAAGGCAGTGTCACCCATGGTATGTTACTGGTCCCCTATACTTGAGAACAGTACAGGGTTTTTTTATTGACCAAGGGAAGGTTAAGTTAGATAGTATGACAGACTTTCTTACTAGGAGGGTAGTAAAACACTGGAACAGGTTACCCAGAATGGCGGTAGAATCTCCATCCTTGGAGGTTTTTTAAGACCTGGCTAAATGAAGCCTGGGCTGGGATGATATACTTGGCAATGGTCCTGCTTTGAGCAAGGGTTTGGCCTAGATGTCCTCCTGAGGTCCCTTGCATTCCTAATTTTCTATGATTCTGTCAGGATAAAACAGCTTATACTGTGGTTTCCTGTTCTTTATGTGCCTGGTAGGTCATGAGTGAGTTGTTCATATTTCAATTTGTAAAATAATGCCAAGGATTTGGCAAAGTCTTTTTACTATATACCATACAAGATCCATTTTGTATGAAGTGCTGTATATTACACTAGGTCAGCAGTGAAGACTGTTGTAGGACTTGAGCTTCCTTCACTTTGCACTTTGCAAGGAATACTGTATAAGGTTCAAAAGAAGGAAAGAATGAATGGACAAACCTGAAATAGTATTTAACTTGTTAAATGTATGTCTGCATAACTGTTCACATAGCTATAAATGATAGCTCAGGCATCTGACAGGACTGTCCAATTTCTGAGTGGCTGGGGGCTCATGGGCTGCATGGCCAGTGAAGCCCCTCTACCATGTCGGAAGTATGACTCCCACCCCCCCAAACACACACACCTGCCACTTCCATGCAGGCAGCATGAGTCCCTCCATGTGGGCAGGCATCAGACTCACCAGGCTCCCTCCTGCCATGCTGCCCTGCCCCAGAGACCCTGGTTGCCACAACAGCAGAAGAAATGAAGGAACTAGGTGGGAGCCCAGGAGCTGCATGTTAACCCCTTGCAGGCTGCCAATTGGACAGCCCTCTCATGAGATTTCTCACTAATCCTTCAAGACTTTCCACTAGTAAATAAAATTTAGTTCTCTTCAGCCTTTCACGCTGTAATACCCAAAGGTTTTTAAGTTATTACCTGTTCATGATATATCAAGTTCATCAGCGTGTAGATGATGATGTATAGGTAGAAGGTGAAGTTTCTCACTCAGTAGCTCTTGCGTAATACATAAGCGTTTAGCTACACGACTGTCATACTGCTCATTATTCATAAAGGAGGGTCAGTGCCATCTTTGGAAGGTCAGAGGCATGGGGCCAAGTGAGATGTTGAGAGGAGCTAATGACTCATCAGTAAGGGCTTCAGGCTAGAACAGCATCTCTTTAAGATGATTACCCAGAGATCACAACTACCAGAAGCTTTGATACTAATACTTTTGCCTCCTTTAGTTTTCCTTTCATAAACCAAAAGACGCAACAAGGGGCAGGTTATCTCTGCGGAGGGAGCTTTGCTGAAATCTGAGGCCCTGTCTGGGGAATTCCTCTCACGGAGCAGACTACCCTCTGCAAGGTGGCACTTGAAATCATGGGTTGTACAGACCCAGCTTTTGCAGTGAACAGTGGACATTTCACATACGGAATTCTATGAAATTCCTTCTTGTTTAGCAAGAGTAACTCAGCTGTGAGGCACAGCATGATGTCAGCAGAGTACAAGGCATTGCCCTGCCATTGCAGAGGAGGGAGACAGGTGGCATTTGTTTAGCCTGTATATTGATAAAGTATGGTTGACTGGGCATGACAAACTTCAGCTGTCTGCCATCACTATTAGCTGAACTACATTTAAAAAAAAAATCTTTTACTGAGAAGCAGGAGCCTTGCCTGTAGCTAGAACCATTACAGATAGGCACAAATTGCCTCTTGCCATTCATTAGTCCTATTGCAGGCTAAAATTCCCTAAGACACTGCATTCTGTGTCCACAAGGTGGCACCCTTGACTTGGAAATGGAACTGGAATTGGCCTGCTGGTTCTGGTAGTGGGCTCTCCTGCTGGCTCTCATATCCATTTAAATGGGAGAGACTTTTTATGTCTTATTGAAATACACACCGCAAATTATTTAATCACAGAAGGGGAGAGAGTTTACTTGCTTGAGATTCATTTCGTAGCAAGATTTAATTTAAAGCAGAATCTGTAGAAGAGAGGCCCCGTGTGCATGCGAGTGTGCGTGTGTGCACGCACACATGTAACTAATGGAGGTTACAGCAGGAGGGAAATGCTGCTTTTCATAGGGCAGCCCAGTACATGAATCAGAAAGGCGGGCTGTAGTACAGGGGCAACCTCTAGACCAGGGGTGGGCAAAATGCATCTCGCAGGCTGGATCTGACCCACCAGGCCATTATTGTGTTTGGCCTGCAGGACCCCTCTAAAATTTAGGCAATTGTTACCTGCCGGTTTCTGGCTGTCTGAAAGCTGATGAGGCACTGGTGGCAGGAGCTATTGGCCGCGGCAACAAGCAGCTCAGGCTCTGGTTGTGCCTACCCAGCCCCACCCCACCCCTAGCCCCCAGAAGCTTCTGCGTAGCAGATGTTTCTGCCGTGGCAACCCTGTGGCTGTTCCCCAGCCCTCCCTCTGTCAGAGAGTGGAAATTCAGAACTCAGGCTCTGTGCCATGTGCCACTCCCAGCTAGAGTGCCAGGAGCATCATGTGGAAGCATGGAGCCAGCTCAGCCTGATGGTGAGGGACTTCCCATGGCTTCTGGCACTCTAGCCTGCAGGCTGGCTCCATGCTGCACCCTGTGGGTCCCGGCCATACAGCCAGGAACTGTGTGGAGCCGGGCCAGATCAGCTCCTGCTGTGCCGTGTGGGGCCCAGCCATACAGCCGGGATCCTCATGCTGCCAGACCAGGCCGGGCTGGCTCCATGCTGCACCCTGTGATCCCAGCCATACAGCCAGGAACCGGATGCTGCCAGAGCTGTCCCGGCCTGGCAGCACACAGTTCCCAGCTGCATGGCCAAGACCTGCATGATGAAGCAAGAGCCAGTCAGGAACTGTGTGCTGCCAGGCTGAGCTGGCTCCATCCTCTCTCCTGCAGTCCCAGCCATGCAGCCAGGAACTGCATGCTGCTGGAGCTGGCCTGGCCCGGTAACACACAATTCTCAGCTGCATGGTCGGGACCTGCACAGTGTAGCAGAAGCCACCTGGGAACTGTGTGCTGCAAGGGCTGGGCCAGGCTGGCTCCGTGCCATGCCCTGCAGGTCCTGGCCATGCAGTCGGGAACTGTGCAGTGCAGCATAGAGCTGGCCCCGGTCTGGCCCAGCCCCTCCTGGCAGCACACAGTTCCCAGCTTCAAGGCTGGGACTCACATGGCGTAGCACAGAGCCAGCCCAGCCCTGGCAGCACGTGGTTCCTCACTGCATGGCCAGGACCCACACGGTGTGGCACAAAGCCAGCACAGCACGGACCTGACCCGGCCCCTCCGTGCTGTGCTGCATGGGTATCAGCCATGCAGCGGGTAACTGCATGCTGTTGGGAGGGGACAGAACAAGACTCAGTCTCTTTCAGAAATGCCCATGTAGGCAAAACTCAAGTATACCCATTGGCCTGTATTCAAAGGGTGAAAGGTTCTCACCTAGGGAGGAGCATGGTCTAGCTGTGGGACTAAGAACTTCTGGATTCTATTTCTGGCTTTGCCACAGATTCCATCTGTGAACCTGGGCAGATCATTTCAAATGTGCCCATTTCTTATGTTTGATAAGTAAGCTGTCTCTCCCTCAAACCCTGGGAAGTTGCCTGTCTCTTTTTGTTTTGGTTTTTTTTTAATTGTGTCATTGGTGGTGATGATTAAGAGGGCTTAATTACTTTGCATAGGAGCTGAAATCTACCTCTGTTTTTGCAATTGTTGCCATTTGATCTGCAAACCTTCAGGTTTTTGCTTGAAATCCAGACTGCTCTTCTTGATGCACAGCTATAGAATCTTACTGCAGCCTGCTGCTGTTTCCTCATCGAAGTGAACATAGAGGCCTACCTTATGCAGAAAAAGCACTAAGGGTTTGCAGCAGTGACCTGTTTGGGACAAGAAGGTAAAACTAGTGCCTTTCTGTTTCAGAAAATCACATTAGACCACATATGTGTATCAGGGTCTCAGCAAGATTGAGGCTGCTGCACAGAAAAAGTTGTGGCGTGGACATTACCAGCTGCCTGTTAGTGTGAATAAACCTGTAGGTCAAGTATGCATCTGAGCTCCCACAGAGACTGAACTCATTGCTTTCTTCACCATTTCCACCTCTGTCTGGTTCAGTAGCATGTGTGGCCTCGTGAATTGTACATTAGGAGTCAGAAACGTCTGGAATCTAGTCCTGACTGTGCCACAGACCTTCTGTATAACCTGGGCAAGTCATAGGCTTTTTTTGCTTCCATACTTTTTCTTCCTACTTGCAGCACTGCTGCAAACCAGCAATGTTTCTCCTGCCTAAGGTGGGTCTGTATCTTCTAAAAGGAAACAGCAGCAAAACAAATACTGACCAAACACCAAGGAAGGTTTAAAAGGTTACTTAGAGCAGCAGTAGGCAACCTTTCCAACTGCAGGCCAAATTGACTTACCCTGGTTTGGAGAAAAGTGAGAGCTAGGAACCTACCACTGCCACTTCTCTCCCCAGCCACACAGGGAAAGCACCCACTGCTGGCATTTCTCCCTGTGGCAGCATGGAGAGAGTGCCCACAGCTAGTGTTCATCTCTGTGTAGCTGAAGCCCATGTCTGTAGGATGGATCAAAAGTTTCCATGAGCCGGATCTGGCCCATAGCAGACTGTAGATTACTGACCCCTACCCTACGGTGCTTCTGCTCTGAGCCCAGGAGTGCTGTCAGGCAGCAACCTCTGCCCACTCGCTCTTGCACTGAGTTGTGTGCACAGTTCTCTTACTTGTGTTTTTTGTCTAGTAGCATAACATATTAAAGGAAGTAAACATTCAGGCTAAATCCAAGTTGCTTTAATTGCATTCTGTTCTTCCTAGTTCATAGATTTCATAGACATTTGGGCTGGAAGGGACCCCAGAGGATCATTGAGTCCTGAGTCCCCCAGGGGCAGGAAGTCAGCAGGGATCATAGGATCCCAGCAAGATGAACATCCAAATGTCTCTTGAAGGCGTTCAAAGTGGGTGCTTGAACTGCCTCCGAAGACAGTCTATTCCAAACGTGGGGGGCTCGGACAGTGAAGAAGTTCTTTCTTATGTCCTGCCTGAATCGATCATGGCGGAGTTTCTGACTGTTCGATCTTGTCATCCCTTGGGGCGCTCTGGTGAACAGACGTTCCCCCAGATCCTGATGAGCACCCCTGGGAAACTTATAGGTGGCCACCAGATCATCCCTGAGCTTTTCCAGCCTGAAGAGTCCCATGGCTCTCAGCCTTTCATCATGAGGTCTGTTTTCCTGACCTCTGATCATGCACGTGGCCCTCCTCTGCACCCTTTCAAGCTTTTCCACATCCTTTTACTGCATCCCAAAACTGGATGCAGTACTCCAGCTGCGGCCTCACCAAGGCCGAGTACAATGGGAGAATGATGTCCCGGGATTTGCTTGAGAAGCATCTATGGATGCAAGCCTTTCTCGCCTTTGACTTTACATCTTTCAGATGCTCACAGGCAGACACCATGCTTTCCTTACTAAGCCTAGAAGCATATATAGACTATAAAGGAAGCAGAATGGAAATTTCCCATCCCAGGAACAGCACAAGGCCAATACAGATTGTGCTGACACTGCTATATGGGTGTTGGGATAAATTGAGGACCATAGAGGGTATGGCTGAAGGAGTTTGCACTGGCTATTCTTGTGAGCAGAGCAGCCTGCAATACCACACTGCCATAAATTAGACCAGTCCTTAGTGCAGGGGCGGGCAATTATTTCAGGCAGAAGGCTGCTTACCCAGTTATGGCAGGCTGTTGAGGGCTGCAGGGGCAGCCCCGCCCCTTGATGGGTGCCCTGCCCCCTGGTCACCATCTTGAGACCAATGTCCCGATGACTTTGGTCCCAAGACATTGGGACATTAGTCCCATGTCCCAGGGCCAGCACCTGTGGGGCTCAATGCGGGGCATAGGCTGGCAAGGAGAAGCTGGCCCGGCTCCATAGAACCCCTGCCAGCTGGGACCCCGCGCTCCTGCCACCCTGCTCCGGGCCCCGCCAGCACTAGCCCTGGGACACCGGTGCGGGCTCCGTGCTCCCGCTGGCTCCCTGCCCACTCATTCCCAGTGCCCCCCAGCCCCACAGTACAGGCGGGGGGCAGTGCGCAGGCAGGGGCTGTCCTGAGCAGGCACAGGCAGCCCTAGGCAGGCTGCGAGCAGCTACACGGGGCACCAGCCCCGGGGTGAGCGAGGGGCCGCTTTTCCCTGTGCTCGGCACCAGCTCGTAACCCGCCTCCACTGCCAGCCTGGGCTTTGTGCTAGCTCTGGGCTCGCCCATTGGGGCTGAATGCGGCAGCAGCAGCAGCTGTGGCCCCCCCGCTTGCCATGCTGGGCAGTGTTGCCTGCTGCTGCCTGCCCAGAGCACGTGCTGGGCAGCCCACAGGCAGTGGTGGCAAACACTGCCTGGCGTGGCAAGTGGGAATGCTGCAGCTGCTGTCGCCACACGCAGCCCCGACGGGAGAGCTCGGAGCTGCGCAAGGCCCAGGCTGGTAGTGGGGCTGGGTTACAAGGTGGTGCTGAGCGTGGGGGTGGGAAAAACGGCCCCTCGCCCGCCCCGTGGCCAGCGCCGCTCGCAGCCCACCTGGGGCTGCCTGTGCCTGCTCCAGACAGCCCCGTGCAGGCTGCACGCGGCTGCAGCAGGGAGCACCAGCCACAGTGCGGCGAAGGGCCACTTTCCTCTGTGCCAGGAAGGAGCCTGGGGAAGAGCTGCGTGCGGGGGGTGGAAAAGCGGAACCAAGGGCAGAGAAATATTAACTTTCTAAATTTTTTAGGGGCCTCGCAGTCTGGATAGAATGGCTTCGGCCTGCAGGCTGTATTTTGCCCACCCCTGCCTTAGTGCTTCTCTAACTTTTGTTGGAATTTTGTGCCAGATCCAGAGCATCCTGGAGATACAAAAGGACTTTGAAACTGCCTTTGCATGCTTCTCAACTTCTTATTTGTGTTGAGAGGTATACCACAGAATCTGGCTCCATGTTACCAACTTCCCCCTGGAACAGTGGTTCTCAGCCTTTTTCAGGGTCAGGGCACCCCCTCACCACTTTTTTGAATGTAGCAGCACCCCTGGTTGAGAACCACTATTGGTGCTGCCTCAACTTACCTTAATGCTTTTCAACTAGTTTCTGCTGTCTCCAGGTAAAAGTGCCCCATGCCTGATGCACAACCAGCCTGGGAAGGGCTATGACATGCACATGATACTGCTACATTAGGGCTCTGATCAACCTAAAGCAGGTAAGGGCTGCTTTGTCTTGTAGACCTTCCTGACTGCCCTCCCCTACACTCCTCCCAGAAAAAGGCAAACAGGTAGAACTGTTGTTTTCAGGAGGTGAGCTGGAGGCTGGACCAGCTATACAGGACTAACCAGCTGTTGCCTGCTTTAGGCTGATCAGAGCCATAGGGCTAGAGGAGTGTGTGGGGCAATTTTACCTGGTTGCTGTCACCACTGTGGTAGCACCTGCGTTTTGGCACCCTGGTTGAAAAACCATTGTACTATAGAATTTGCATAGCTGGGCTCTGTGTATGTTTAGCTGTATTAATCTCTCCTTGTAAATTAATCCCTGCTGGTGGAATTTAGTTGTCTTTGAATTTCCCCCATCAGTTTATAAAGATCTTTTTGGCAATCTGATGGCCTGAATTAAACCTGGGTGCAGTTATATTAGAACTCTATACTGATTCTTTTCCTCCATGCTGTGTTATCTTTGCATAGGTAACTCAGAATTACGCTACAGATAACTTTTTATATTGCTCTATAGCATTAGAAACTCCAGAGCCAATTCTTGAGTGTCTGCTTTCCATGTTTCTCCCTCCCGTGCAGTCTGTGGCTTGAGGATTGTTTTTCCTGAGTTGTATTGATTGGCATTTGTCCTGGTTATAGTCATGGTATTGGATATCAAAGAGTAGACCCTGTTACAGAAGGATATGGATGAGTGGTGAAGCAAGGAGGCAGTGTCATAAGGGGGACCGATGTGATGAGTGTTGAGGTAAAACATGCAGGTGCTTGGTTAAGTTCTGGTCCTTTGATATCCCTTTGACTGTAGATGCTTTGTGCATGATGCCAGATCGGGATGAGAGAGTGGCCAGTGTGCTACTGTACAGGGTACAGCAACAGTTAGCGTACAGCCACAGTTAGAGTAAATTACTATAGTGAGATTTTTGTTAATCTTACATTTTCTTTTAAGTCATCATCAGGATGAAGTGCAGTTTTTCCTTTGAACGCCAGGTGGCACATGGCTCCTTTTTGCTTCTGCTTTTGGGTTCATCTCAGGGGTGCGGCTTTGGTTAATGCTACAATTCAGAGACCTTCAGGACTAATTTTCCCCAGGTTCTGAACTATTGTCTGCATGCCCCATGGTGGAGTCCTGGGGGTGGAGTTAAGATTAATAGTTGAGTTGGCAACACAGGGATGCATCTACTTTTCCTCTCACAGCAGCCTTTAGAAACACTGTTAACTGAGTTTAGGGGAAATAGGTCTTGCCTACTGTTGTGTTATTCCAGTATTCCTGTGTGAGATTCTGTATAGGCCCAGCAGATGTTGCTATCCAAGTAGCAGGTACTGCCAGCCATGCTTTCTACTCCCTGTACACAATTTCTCTGTGCTGATGGCCTGTATTGATAAGCTTGGTTATATAGGTTGTATTGTTCTTGACCATGATATTTCAAATGTAAACAGTGGTTCTCATTCACCTTACATTACCCTTCATTGACAATCTGTAGCATCAGCCTTATGGGGACAAGGTGCCCTTTATTATTATTCACTCCCAGATAATTCACTGTTTACTCCTATACATCATGGATACTGTAGCCTTTATCAGATAATACTAATTACACAGACAGCACTTACTATAAACTCTTGCACTCTAGGCTAATCCACCCAACACGATACTTGGCCTGTGGGCAAAGATTTCCTACTTGTCATTCTCAGGCAGGGGTAAGTCAGACACAGCAGATAAAAGAGAGGCCTTATCTCACTGGAAGTCAATGGTTCCTTAGTGGTAAAGTCTGTCCTATGTAGGTCCCAGACCATTTTAGGGTCTTACCAGGTGCGAGAGAGGATCCAGGAGTGCCCTAAGGTTGCAAACCTTGAGTGACAAGAAGAGGCTGAATCTCACCAACAATCAGTGTCCCAAATCCCTTTAAGTCGCATGGTCTTCCCACCACCATCACTTTTCTTGTCTGGATTCAGTTTTAGTTGGTTCACCTGCATCCAGTCCCCAACTACAGCCCACCACTGTGAAAGAACTGAAACTGAAGAGCCTAGGTCAGATGAGAAAGAGTGCAATTAAAGCAATTTGGAAGCCTACCAGTGCCTCAGTCACTGTAGTAAAATAAATACTAAGTAACTATACATTTTGGTATTTAATTTGGGGGTTTTTTTACCATGGAATATCAGAGCTCCCCCTGCCCCCTTAGCTTACCAGGATGCAACCCTGCCGGAGGGGGCCCCCATCTGTCAGGCCTACTGAGCCAGGTTCCCAGATCCGTAGCCCCCTACCCCCCACAGCAGCAGCACCCAAGCCCCAACTGCTGCCTGCAGGAGGCGATGGCTGCTGTGGCCCCAGCGTGGAGCTTGGCTCCCCCTCTCCTGTGGGTGACATGGCTGGAGTGGAGCCCATGGGAGTGGGGAGGGGGGCAGCGGGCTTGGGCAGCAGTGAACTGACTCCCTACCACTGCATGCATTTCTGAGGGGGTAGGGGGGCACATGCCCTCCCAGATCTATGTGTGGGGTGGGAGCGGGGGCAGGTGCAGGTGCAGGCTGCCTGCTGCAGGGTTGGGCTCCTCGCCCTGCTGCACTCCTCCCCTGGGGCACCTGCGACCCAGTGGGTGGGACCTGGCATGGCAGAGAAGAGTGGGGCCATGCAGAGAAGCTCCTTGCCACTGCAGGTCCCGTGCTGCCTGAGTGACACATCCCCTCCCCATCCCGCAGCAGCAAGGGGCACAACCCTGCACTGCCATCCCTGCTGCTGCCAGGTGGACAGGGGGCACATTGCCAGGGCAGCATGGGGCTTACAGTGGCAAGGACCTTCTGTGCACAGCCCTTTGCCCTGCCATGCTGGGTCCCACCCACTGGGCTGTGGAGGCCCCGGGGAGAGGCAGCAGGGCGGGAAGCCCTAGCTCACAGCAGGCAGCCGGCACCTGTTCCCACCCCACTCGCAGATCTGGGGGGCATGTGCCTCCCTGCCCCTCCAGGAGTGTGTGCAGCAGCGGGGAGCCAGCCCCACTCCTGAGCCTCCCACAGCCCTGTCCTGCTCCCCACTGGGGCCCTGCAGCCATGCATTGTAGCCCTCAGCTCCAAGCCCCATGCACCACCCAGCTGGGCAGCAGCCCCACCCCCAGCCCTGCCCAACACCCTCCCTTCCTCCCCTGTGGGGGCTCAATCCCCACCACCCCTGCCAGACTTACCAACCCAAGCTGCTTTCCAGGGTGCCTGGAGGCCATGTGCATCCAGATGCACATGGCGCCCCCCTTCCTGACTGCCCTCCTCCTACTCCCTCTCAGCCCCTTGCAGGCTGTAACTAGCCTGCAGAGAGCTCACTGCAAAAGAGCAAAATCCATGGGTTTCTCTGTTAAAATGAAAAATCCTATTTTTTCTTGGGTAAAGGGGAAAATCTGCAGTTTTTTCCATTTTTCTGTGAGAAACAAAAAACTTGGATCCCTGGTCATCAGCATACTGATGTCACCTCACTCCAGATCTCTCCACAGTCTTGCTCAGCGACTTCATATGTACGTTCGGATAGGAAGGGCAAAAAGATGGAGCTCTGGGTGACCCCATGGGCATGGTCCTGAAGGGATGATGAGTACTTGCCCTCTGGTACACCACTGTCTGGGA
>NW_005843133.1:167984-192243 GCF_000455745.1 Alligator sinensis | reverse complement strand
AAGAGTGGAACCAATTTAGTAGTCCTCTGAATGATCAGGTAATGTAAACACTTTATTAACACTTCATGATAAGCCATCAAAGGCTACTAAAAGGTCTAGCAAGATGATCAGGGCACAATTACCACTGTCAATCTCAAGACAAAGATCATTGACCAAGGCCACAGGTACAGTCTCTGTGTTATGTTCAGGATGAAAGCCAGACTAACAAGGGTGCAGATATCTGATGGCATCCAGATGCACCTGGAATTTATGGGCAACCACCCATTCAATGACCTTCCTTTGAAAGGGGAGGTTGGCAACCAGGGTAAAAACTGGGAGTCAACATCAGACAATTTAGGTCTGGCATCCTGCCCTCCCAAAGGATAGTGTTGACAACCCCTGCCAGCAGTGGTCCCAGACTCCTCTGGCTGGCTTTTTACAAATCAGGACAGACACGGTTCCAGTTCAGAACTGGTTGGCCTTACCCTCCACCTCCCCAAAGCACATCCTCTGCATCAGTGGATCAATAGAGACAGTACTGGAAATCTCAGCGGTTCTTACATCATGTTGTCTAACCCTCTTTTAAACCAAGTTAGAACACACAATGGTATAAATACACAACTGTATTTATAAAGTGTCATTCATCGTTATCACCATTGGAAAATCACAGGTTCATTTTCTAGGGAAGACCGCCAAATAGGGACTCTTCTATGTGGAAGGATTTTTTTTTTCTAGACACATGTGTTTAGAAACTGTTTTTAAATTGCAAGCTTAATTTCTGCAGAATTTGTGATCCAGAACCTTTCTCCTCTTGCCCTCTCATGCTGTGAGAAAAGATTCCTAATGCACCTTTAAGTGCAATCACTGGAGGTTCAAAATGCCCTTCATCACAAGGACACACTGCTGAGACGTATTATTTGTTGAAAAGCAACTTTGAGGTTCAGGAGACTGCGGTTTTATAGTGAGGATCACAAACCTTGCCCAAGTACAGCGCAGTCCATAGAGACTCCAAACAGAGCTCAGTAGTTATTGCTTCCCATGGTACTATTTGTGAATAGGATGCAATAGATAATGTTTGCCTAATGTGACCAGTGGCAAAACTGGTGCTGCCTAATGTGACCAGTGGCAAAACTCATGCTATCACTGTGTAATGTTTTCATGTTCACCCAGTGGCCTTAGAGAGCTGTCCATGTGCACCTTTCAATGTACAGTCTAGATATGGCACAGCACCCGAGGCTCACCAAGCAGGGACCACCCTTTACCTACACTCACAGCAATAACCTGGGGTTTACAAAAAAAATCCAGATGCAGACACTAGTGTGGCAGTCCCACAGCTGCTAATATTTTAAGTGGGGCTGGCTTCTCTGGGAAGGGACAATGGGAATAGGCAGGAAGGAAGTGGGGACAGAAATGGTCCACAACCTCAAAAAGCTGAAACATCACTCTCTACTTGGCTGATCCTCATAATAGCAGCAGTGTAGACCTACAGATCCTATGGTCTGCAGCATTCTGCAGAATTTGTGAGAACAAGGGTTGACAAATGCATCTGACTCTTTCCATTATTGTTGCCATTCATAAATCCCAGGCACAACATTGATGTCAATTCCCTTCCATAATGTGCAAAACTTTCTGCGTTATTTGCATGTCATTGGCAGGTGTGGGATGCTCAGTCAAGGGAGTTGGTACTTATGTTCCAGCTCTAGTACTGTAAAACCCAGAGTGATGACTCCAGGACTAGCAAAAGTATCAAGGTTAGTTAGTGGTTTTTTATGGAAATAGTTTAGTTTGGGGCTTTAGAGGGATCCTGACTGAACTCCTTGCAAAGGCTTTGCACTGCACAAGGATTCCTTGGCCCTGTGCCTTTCGGGGGAAAATCCTTGGACCCTTTTGGCTGAGAAATCTATTCTTTGTCTTAGGATAAGTGTATGTTTCCCTTTAGTTTTTTGTTATTTTGCTTAAGTCAGCTGCACTGCTTCTTACAGCCACGAGATGTGCGCAGTTGAGCCACTTTGGCTCAGGTTACTAGCAGTGATGTCAGAGGAATCCAATTGGAGGAGGAAATCAGATGATATCCTGTAACCCAGAGGATGATGCAGCCTTTTCCCTCCCCCTCCCCCCCTTCTTCCCCCCCCTTCCTCCTTGTTTCCTTCTTGGAGACAAAGAAGGGAAATACAGAGCTTATGTACAGACAAAGCCTTTGTGGAGCTGGTGAGCATTCTTACCTTCACCAGCTGTCTCTCATGCTAAAGCTGCTTAGCCTGGATGTGGAAAGAGCAAGTCGATTCACATTTCAGGGGCCTTTTGTCTCTCTGAGCCTAGCACAAGAGATTTGTCTCCTTTTTCTGTGTGAGACCTATGGTTATATTAAGGAGGTTTGTCCGTCTGTTGCTGGGCTGAGTCAGTGAGGGGGGAACGTTACCTACACACATACATAAAAGTAGCTTCTGTACCCTAACCCCCAGCACATGCCTTTTGAGCATATTTTTTGTTATGCATTTTGAGGGGAGAGAGTGATAGATTTTTGCACTGTTGAATAAAACTGAATTGTCAAAGATGCAGGAAATGCAGACAAGCACTGTGATTTCTGAGATTAATGCACTTTGATTTTGTCCTGTAACACCCCTGCCTCAGTCCTACGGTTACCCATTTTTTGAGGTACATTTTCCAGTGTACCTCATTCTTGCCTGCAGCCCCTGGCTCTGCTGGCCATAGGGCTCCTTTCCATAGCTCTGCAGCTGTACCTTATTTCTAATCTGAATCTCCTACCACCTCCTAATATTTCTGGTTACCTAATCTACGCTACCAGTGCCCAACCCTCCTGCCATTCAGTCCTGGGTTTGTGCATAGTTCTGCCAAGGTACTTTGTTTTTTGCCTTGAAGCACTCTCTTCTTTTTTAACCTTGGGCCCACCTATATCTGTTGCTTGTACTTTCCCAGCACTCCCTTTGTTGAGTCATATAAGGAGTGCTGGGAATAATGTTATATTGTATGTTAATTGAGCAACATAAAACTACAGAATACAATGAGAAACTGATATTTTGCCTTCTTGCATATTTCTCTATTCTGTATAGTAATTCTGTAGCATATTCTACTATACCAGAGACAGACTTGCACATTGTGCACTTTCTTTGTAGTATATGTTCCCATGATATGGCAACTAGTGTAGTCAGTTGAATGACTGAGAGTAAATACCACTTTCATGTCTCCTTCCACAGTTAACTCTGTGTATATGCAGGTGGGATATACAGAGTTATGGTGGTTGTGTGCGAGTCATTTACATTGCCCCTTGATATGTTTGGCCACATTGAGACCACTGCTACTGGATGAACTGCTTCTTGCTGCATTTATTTGTTCTTTGGTTTATCGCTCAGTTGCCACGAGTTATAACAATGGTTATGTGTATGTATTGGGGCTGTGTGAAATGGCACTGTTCTGTTTCGATAAAACAGTGATGCTGTTTAAATGCTGTTTGGAGTTTTGCCCATAGGCTATAATGGGGAAGCTCGAAACAGCCTCTTTCATCTCATCCGGAAGGCAGATCGGGGCCCACAACCCTGGGAAGGCTGCAGGAGCTGTGCCAGTCCTGCCAGGGTTGCGGACCTCAATCTGCCTGCCAGATGAGGGAGGGAAGCTGGGTGCTGCCGCCTGGGACTGGCGCCAGCATGCTGCCGGTCCCAGGCAGCAGCACCCGGCTTCTCTCATCCATCCGGCAGATTGGGGCCACAACCCCAGGAGGGCTGCGGGGGTTGTGTGATGGGGCTCAGTTCCCTTCCCCAGCGGCTGGGGAAGGGAACTGAGCCTCATCACTCAGTTCCTCTCCCCAGCACTGGATCCATTGGGCTGGGGAAGGGAACTCAGCTCAGCTGGACTGAGTTCCCTTCCCCAGCCTGATCCTAGTGCTGGGGAGGGGAACTCAGCCGGGCTGCTTCGACACTCGAAACATTTCAAAACTTTCGAAATGTTTTGACTGTCCCATTTTGTTTCTAGGCTGTTTCGAAGCCCTTTGTTTTGTTTTGATTTCTCTGTTTCAAGCTCAAAATGAGTCGAAGCAGTGTCAAAATGAAACAGCCAGTGAAATTTCGCACAGCCCTAGTATGTATCCTTAAAATCTCTCTCTCATTGCATGTTGATGTGTTTATAATAGGAAACCAAACACTTTATATGACTGGTTCTCTGAATGATTAATACTGTTCCTGCTATAACTGTGTAAGTCCCTGTCATCTTCTGTGGAGCTGATTCTAAAGCAAATTGAGGAAACTGTAGGCAGGGCCCAAAAGGTTTGAAATTCAGGAGGGTTTAGCTCTAGCTTGCCTCCTTCCTGTCTTGACAACTAGAGGGGCAAGGAATGGCTGCTGGCTTATACTGCTGTATCAGTTTTCCATTTACCCGTTGGCCTGGCTAACAGGTATTCTCCACTATGTGCGCAAACCCAGGATAGATCAAAACTAAGATTATTTGGTTCCAGTTTTATTTCCAGTTCCATATCTACCCAGTAACATAATTTGAGGTGGGGAGCAACTGGGGCACCAGCTTCAAGTGCTCCTTTTCTGGTGGTGTGGGGGTAGTTGAGCATAAAAGCAGCTGGTGCTGCCCTGGTGCCTTGTGTGCTGAATCTGCCCTGGGTGTGGAGCTGCCCCTCTACACCTCTGTACCTTCCTCTTACCTGGAAATGCAAACCCTAGCCTCATCTGCCCCGGCAGAAGCTGTGTTTGTGTAGGAAGCAGCCCTCAGGTTCTAGCATAGTAAGATTCCTTGGCACAATAAAAGTAGGCAGTATTTATAGTGTTTCACAAATGCTGGGGTATTTAGAGATGTGAACGGGATCAGTGCTAAGATTATTCTGATTTTATGCACTTTCTTAAATGCGCTGGACCTTTTACTGAATGAAATATTAACCTGGCCTTGCTATGAAATGAGAACAAAAGCTGTGGTACAGGAGATGGAAGATAAAGTGAGCTTACGTTAGTTAGGAACCATAGTTAAGTTATATGGAGGTGGTTAGTTGGACTGTATTTGTGATTTTTAAATGTTTTTATGAATAATGTTTAGCATCTCTTTTTCTTGTCTAAAAAATTTGTTCTTCAAAATGGCATCTTACCCTCTCTGCTATATTAGCATTGAACTGCCACGGGTTAGTGTTTTCCTGGTTTCTTCTTTTACAGCAGCAGAGGGTGCACTTGCACCATAACATAGCTTTCTTTCCTCCCCCCTCCTCTGCTTTCAGCCATTTTAGGCAGGGTGTTTTCCTTCTTCACAGTGTCCATTTTATGTGTATGACGCAGGGGGAAAAAAGTTGAGCAAGGGAGGAGTCTGCAGGGTGAGTGGGACGAGCTGAGACAGAGCTGCTGCTGGAGCTCTTAGACTGCTACTCTGGTGCTAGTGATTGTGCACAGTTCAGGTGCCAGGAAAGCCACAGGTCTGAGTACCAGAGCAGGAGGCTGTTCCCAGTCAGGGTGACACTGTGAGGAAAGTGGGAGCCCTGTGTACAGGGAGCCCAAAGTGAGGAATCTCTCAGCTGTCCAATGTCTGAAGTGAGAATAGCCTGAATTGAGTAGGACTTTCCCTGGCAGCCAGAAATGCTTTTTCCTGCACCCTGCTCAGTATAGCTTCTATAGAGGGTTGCCACAGCTGTACTGGTGGAAAGGCTTTTAACAGCTGAAGAAAGATACTGGCTTCTCTCAGGAGGGAATAGGAAGGTTTATACTTAGTATAAACCTTCCTATTCCCTCCTGAGAGAATTCCTATTCATACGTAGTATGAAGCTGGTGGGAAGTAGTTTAACACTTCCCATCCCCCTTCTCCCCACACATACACAGGGTGTGCACAGGATGCATAGGCAGGTTAAGCTTCCCCTCCATCTGCTGAGTTTTCCCTGTACTGGGTGTTACCTTGTTCCAGGTGTTTGGGGTACAATGTTTTATTTTCTCTTTTTGCATGTGTTGGGGTTGTTGATGGGTAGTTGGGTAGATTATTGTCCCAGGTAAAATGAAGGGTGTTTTCAGTGGTGATACCTTTCTGCAGTTGCAGTGGGAGCTTTGGCAGAGGTACTTTTATATTTAATTAACCTGTTATTGTATACTTTAGTGCTCTATTTGTTTTTAACTTTTATTTTATTTCTTGAACACTGCTCTGCCCATCACAGTGTCTCAGAGGTTATGTAGGATGGGCATTCTCTGCCTATGAGCAGGCACTAGTTGGTGAGCCAAAGTTTTGGAGATTTTCTGTTCCCCTTTGTAGAAGGAGATCCCTCAAACACTCCAAAGTGGTTATTTTCTCTTAAGCCCCTTTCCCCCCAGATCATACACAACAGTGGGGGGACACTGCAAATGTGGGGACTGTCTCTGTTGTTAGTGGCTTTGTGCTTGTAGTTAAGTTTGGAGCTGAATTGTGAACCTGTGAACTCAAGTTAAGTGGAGGCTTTTGGAGAGCTGGGACCTACAAAAGAAAACCAGGAGGGGAAGAGGCATTTCTCTTGTGATGGGGGCTGTTTGTTCTACCCTAGTGGCACCATAGGAGGGAAATGTTTTAGCCTGAGGGGGACTAAGGGAAGGAGTATGATCCTGTTGGCTACAAATGTCCAACTCCGGGACCCTTAAAATTCTGGTTTACTAGGCGGATTGAAACACTGTAATGAAGTCAAATCATAAACCTTGGGGCTGGTCCCCACACGCACACGCACACACACACACACACACAGTAGCGAGCTACAAGAGTCAGGTATACCTATCCCACAGGCGCTGGAGTCTGCCGTCGATGACCAGTCAAGGCTTCTTTCAGCGTGGTGTTATCCTCCAGAAGGGGGTCACTGGCTGGTCCTTCTGGCTGGACAGGTCGGGTGCTGGTCAAGTTGGAGATCAAGAGGGCGCTGCTGAGGATCACTTTTCACTGCTTTTTATCTGTCCTTGGCAGACTTTGGTGACTCCCCAGTTTTCAGGTTTGCCCAATCCAGGGGTCTTTGACCCTCGTGGGACTTCCCCCGTGGTGGCTACTGGATGGCATCTGTCAGCCCCAGGGGTCGTCCGCATGTATGTGCAGGTTTGGGAGTCCGTTGATGAATTTTGAATAAGGCTCTGGGAGCGGTCGATCTGGAGATATTCAGCCCAGAAGTTGGTCCCCGGCGTTGATTAACTCAGACGAGGGCTTCTAGCCCTTGAACAGTGAAGTTTAGAGATTTCCCGGTTGCTACATTGTCTCCTATTGATTTCTTCCCTTGGTTGATCTGCAGTTTCCCTAGGTGTTAATTGCTGCCTGCTATTGTGTTACGTATTCAATCACTGATTCACTCCCTTTTTCAGGGGTCCGCCTGATTCAGGGAAGCAGCAGTTTGATTCCTGCCCTTGTTAACATTGTTACAATGTATAACTTACTTCTGAAACTAAACACATTTAGTTAAAAGGTGAGGAGTATAAAATATAAGCTACAAGAGTAATGCCATGGCACACAAATAGATAAAAGTGCCAAAATACAAGGGGAGATACAAAATACACACATACAAACTTTAAAACACAATTCTTTATCTTATACTGAAAGAAAGAGGAAGGAAGAAAAGGTAGAAGAAGAGAAACATATCCAAAGAGGGGAGAGCAAATGCAGGCAAGAGGAAAAGGGGGCTTTCTGCTACAATCCATATACCTTAGGTGTCTACATAGCCCTTTTCTCCATGATGGCTGAGTTCTACACAAGAGCCCCAGATGCTGTCCATAGAAATGTAATGTGGTTTGTGGAGAATGCTTTATATTTTATTAGGGTTGGTTAGGTTTCTTCTGAGAGAGAATCTTTCAGAGAAGGGTCTTCTCCACAGTCATGCTGTTATGGGGACCTGAGTTTCTCCAGTTACATAGTTGTGAAGAATTGTGAAAGTGAGAGAATCTCTGAGGCAGCCAAATCCTGGCCTGTCACGTGCCCTGGGGTTTAAGGGACTAGGACTTTGAATTCTGCTGTGGAGCAAATGGGCAGCCAGGAGGTTCATGACATGTTTGCTTGGACTCTTGTCATTAACAAAGCATGTAGCTTGTCTTTTTGTAGCACTTACATCTTACCCTAGATTTGAATTATGTTAATCCAAACAGTGGATGATAAGCAGGGGTCTTCTGAGTGTGACTGAAACTTGCTGACTTTCAGGGAGGTGTTGCTATGCTTCCTCTCATCAGGGAACTTAGCGATCATCAGTGGGCTCTGTCAGCCATTGAAGAAGAGGGGAGTTTTTCAGGGTTAGCTCAAAGCTTACAGGGCTTCTGATTGGGTCATTGGTTCAAACTCCACCAGGGCAGAAGAGGTGCAGCTGTTTCAGTTTCCGGGATCATTTTATGTGTCTCTGTATGATTCTATCTGATTTTGGCTAATTTTGTCTTTGAAGCAGGAGGGAAAGCTCTTTGCTTTGGGCTGAAATCTGGATGTATGCGAGTTGTGGGTCATTTGATTCTCTTAAGTTCTACTGGTGTGAATGTGCTGACACAATTCCAGGAAAGAAAGATTGTTCCTAAAATGTTTTATGGCTGTATATGTTTATACTGGTTTAACTTTTTAATGTACTGAGTGAATTGGGCTTGTGCCATAGGTGGTCCAGTCTCCCTTTTATCTCCCATCCATAGTACATTAAGGAACCATTACACATTGTGTGAGACTTGTGAAGGAAAGAGGTGTAGTAGGGCTGCGGTATCTTTCCCAGTGGCTTTGAAAAGGGTTTCAGATAGGTTTGGATCTAGGAATAGTGTTAGGTCCTGGGCCACAGGCTATTAAGAGTACTGAAGGAATTGGCCGGTGTCAGCAGAACCACTGGCATGGCTGTTTGAGTGCTCGTGGCACTCGAGTCAGGTCCTGGCAGACTGGAAAAGGGCCAATGTGGTCATTATTTTCAAGAAGGGGAGGAAAGAGGATCTGAGTAATTTATAGGCCAGTCACTCTCACCTCCATCCTTGGAAAGGTCTTTGAAAAGATTATGAAGGATAATATTTGTGGGAATCCAGCAGGAAAAATAATGCAGGAGGGAAACCAGCGTAGATTCAAAGCAGGTAGATCATGCCTGACCAGTCTGGTTTCGTTTTATGACAGGGTCACAAAACGCTTAGACGCAGGAGTAGAGGTGGATGTCATTTTCTTGGATTTAAGCAAGGTCTTTGATACAGTATCTCATCCCATTCTAGAAATAAAGAGGCTCTGACAGAAGTTTACATGGTTTGGTGGGTGGCAAATTGGCTTGGGGGTCACACTCAGAGTGGTAGTAGACAGGTCGGTATCTACCTAGAAGGATGTGGGTAGCAGGGTCCCACAGGGTCGGTCCTTGGACCTGTACTCTTCAATATCTTCATAAGTGACTTGGATGTGGGTGTGATGTGTACTCTGTCCAAGTTTAAGGACAATACTAAATTGTGGGTTGAAGCACACACTCCGGAGGGTAGGAACAATCCTGGACAGGTTAGAAAAGTGGGCAGAACACAATAGGATGCAGTACAACAAGGACAAGTACAGAGTGCTGCACCTAGGGCGCAAAAATATCTAGCACACTTACTGGCTGGGAAAGGACCCTCTCAGCAGCACAGAAGTGGAAAGGGATCTGAGTCATAGTGGACTCCAAGATGAACATGAGTTGTCAGTGTGACGAAATCATCAGCAAAGCTAACCGCACTTTATCATGCCTCAGCAGATGCATGACAAATAGAACCAAGGAGGTGATACTTTCCCTCTATGCAGCATTGGGTACTGTGTCCAGTTTTGGGTGCCGTACTTCAAGAAGGATGTTGATAGACTCGAGAAGGTCCAGAGGAGGGCCACTCGTATGGTATGGGGCTTACAGGACAAGCCGTATGAGAAGAGACTGAGGGACCTGGACCTCTTCAGCCTCTGCAAGAGAAGGCTGAGAGGTGATCTTGTGGCTGCCTACAAATTCATTAGGGGAACGCAGCAAGGGATCGGAGATGTGCTGTTCAACAGGGTGCCTCTTGGGGTAACAAGGAACAATGTTCACAGACTGACAGAGAGCAGATTTAGGTTAGATATCAGGAAAAACTTCTTCGTGGTAAGGGTGGCCAAAATTTGGAATGGGCTTCCAAGGGAGGTGGTACTCTCCCCTACCTTGGGGGTCTTTAAGAGAAGGTTGAATAGGCATTGGGCTGGGGTCATCTGACCCCAGCACTCTTCCCTGCCCAGGCAGGGGGGCAGACTTGATCTGTTGAGGCCCCTTCTGACCATAGCATCTATGAATTTATTATTGTATGACGATGAGTTTAGCTGTTAGTAAGAAATGCGTTCATATAGGTCCTTAGGAGCCGTTCATTTTTCAGAAATGAAGAAAGTGGCTTGAGAGTCCTTGATCTACATAGCATCCATCACTGAGATATCAGGGTGCCACACTGTTAAGTGTATGTGTGTGGTTAATGCAGTGATTGCAGTTGTGTAGTTCTAGCTAAGCTAATTTTGACTGGCACTAATATTGCTAGTAGTGAAGTTGCAGCTGCAGAGGGCACTTTTACACATGCTCTGGGGGTGGGGTGGGGGAGCAGCTAGAGCCACTCTAATTAAAGCACTGCCACATCTCGTGTATCAGCATCCCCACACTTAAAAATGGTGGTGGGGGCACCCGAAGTAAAACTCTTTCAACAAGCTTTAGATAAAGTGCCCTTGCCACCATTTTTAAGTGTGGGGACATTGCATGAGACAGAGGAGGCTGCTGGAGCGCAGCAATTGCTACACTCCAGCAGACTTGATTTAATCAAGTCTGCTCTGATGTCCTGTAATTCCAGCATGTTGGAGCAGCCTCCACACTTGTGTATAGGCACCCATAGAGTCCAACTTATGCTGCCAAGTTTGGTGAATACTTGGGTCATTAGACAAATCTATTTGAAACCACTGGGAATTGGGTAAATACAATAGTTTAAAGATAGCTTGAGTTTTAAGCAGCTACATGAGCTGAGGACACTGAAATGACAGATGTAGATCTGCCTGCTGTGTGTGTCTGTCTGTTTAGACCAGTTGTTCTCAACCTATTTAGATTCAAAGAAAATGACCCTTCAGAAAATGCCAGCTCTTAATTTTCATTCATTTTTAACTACAGAAAAATAGATTAAATTTCCTGCTGCAAGGAACTTGAAAGACAACAACGTTTTTAACACTATGAATTCCTATATGAAATCTCTGGGTTTATCTTTAGTGTTATGTTTGCACATCTAACAGAGCTAACAGTGTGTGGCACCCCGTGGCACCTTTGAAAGGATTTCAAGGCACCCCATGGTGCTGAACACCCTGGTTCAGAATCATTTATCTAGACTAATTGGCCCCACTTTTTAATGAAAATTGGTGCCTGCTTGTGGAATTATACATCTTTCACACAGAGGCCAGGCCTAATTGTGACCTCATAGGTTTCTCCCAGTTTTTATTTCTGCCACCCCCAACTTCAAGGTTGTTTATTCTCAGTTTATTTGTTTCTGTCCTTATCCTGAAGTCCCAACCAATGAATTCGGTGATTCTGATTCCTGCCCCTTTCCTAAGGACCTTATTTCATGCAATACATCTGAAGTTTTGCCTTTCCAATTCATGTTTTCTTTGCCTTTCCTCCTTCCTCTTCCCCAGTCCTTCAGGTGGGACCTTTTCAGCTCCCCATTCTGAATTTTTACATGTGAAGAGGCCCTAGGATTTATGGAGGTGGCTGTGGCTATAACAGTTGCTTTCCTTTGAAATCTGTCTAAGCTGCAGTGTCCTTCATTTGCACACTTGTTCATGTCCACACACAGAAATTAGGTCAGTGACTGTCTTCAGCAGCTGTACTCTAGCCTGAGGTGTGAGCACGTGTCAGATGGAGGGGGAGACCAGTGGGTAGCACAGCCATAAGCTAGCTCTGCAGGGAAGGTTGTAACTCCTTTCCCACCACTTTACTAGGCAGTGTGCGTTCTACATTGATGAAAGGGAGGTCTCTACGGTTATTGGAGCTAGGCCTGACAGAACATGATTGGCAGTTATTTAGTGTCTCTTCTGTCAAATTGATTGACATTAGTATTTCAGTGCACTCCGCAGGGGGCAGGAATTTCACTTTCTCTATATAGTTGCAAATACTAAGAAAGTTCCATAGCCATGTTTATCCTCTATGGTGGCATGGTTGGACCATTAACGCCACATGAATCCCATGCCTTCACTCCTGCTCACCACTTTTCCTGCAGTATTGAATAGCTCCTTTGCTTTTGTTCCTTGGGCAATCATGTGATCAGTGGAGGTGCAGTAAGATTCTTCCAAACTAGACATCACTTCCAGCAAATGGAGTGAATTTTGAGGTCTCTGGGCAGCCTTGTATCTCAAGTCCTCTCTCCCTTTTCTTAATGATGCTAGCGCCATGTGTCTGAGAGGGTAAGGATGGTAAAGGGAGATGGGATCTTGTTCATAGCTAAGATTTGTATTCAGAGCTATTGGAATTAGAGATGCTAGTCACTGGGTTTTGACTGGTACATCTTCCATGCTGCACAAGAATTAAACCTTTGCCAGGATTTGAGAGATGTAGCTATGCATTGAGGAAAGAAGTCAGTTGTCAAGCTTCTTGAAGGAATGCAAGAACCACTTGTGCAGTGGGAGGGACTCAAAAATATATTCAGATGCCATGGGCATACATCTCCAGAAACACCACCCATCCTGCACTGCACCTGTTTCCTTTCACTCAATCCCTGGAAATTATCAAGAGCAGATTGGACGGGCATTTGGCTCGGATGGGTTAGTCAGGGATGATCCTGTGCAGTGGGCTGGACTAGCCAGCCTTACTTTCCTTTGTAAACATATACAATCCTACGTTTCATACCTGATGGAGTGACAGAAACCCAACCCTGAAGTCCTTTTTTGTTGTTAAATACATAATGCAGCAAATGTCTTGTCACTAAGAGATCTTAACTTTATGGAAGTGCCAAAGCTGTTTCTGTATCAGGCCAATGCAATCTTCCCTGGTCTCTCTCTATCCTCTGTAAATGTCTCTGCTGTGGTTTGCAGCATATGGAGTAGATAGAGCTCTGTGTACCTGAACAGTAGGGCAGCTGTTTGGAAGTTATGTGGAGAAGCTCCACGCCAACGGAGAGGGTACTCTTCAGGTCCCTGCTTACCCTAATTTCTTTGTAACTACAGCAAAGAAAGACCAGGAAGGTGGAGAGGAAAAGAAGAGTGGCCAGAAGAAAAAGGTCAGAGAGCTCAAAGTGTTGGATTCAAAAACTGCCCAGAACCTTTGTAAGTACAATACACAGGGATCCTGGTTTTCTCTGTTTAAAAATTGAAAATTCTTTGATTAAAAAGAAAAAACGCCGATTCTCTGATTAAAAAAACCCCAAATCTGCATTTCTCTGCAATTAAAATGAAACGCCACTACACACACACACACACACACACACACACACACACACACACACAGAGATTTCAATTGCACACAATGCTTTATTGATATATTTACAATTTTAAAGCAGTTTTGAAGCCTGCCAGTGCCTCATTCATTATAATAACATAAATTCTAAATACCTAAATATTTTGGCATTCAATTTTGGTTTTTCATCATGGAAAGTCAGGTGCAGCTGTCCTTCCTCCCCCCACCCCCCAATGCCACTCTGTGGTTCTAAACAGCCTTGATATGCCCATGCCTTGCCCCTGCCACTACCCCTCACTCCCAAGCCACAGCCCCTCCAGCTCTGCCAGTGCCCCTCACTCCTGACCCACAGCCCCCTGGCACTTCTGGTGCCCCTCACTTTTGACCTGCCGCCCCTGGGCCCTGCTGGTGCTCATCACTCCCAATCTAGAACCCCCTGACCCTGCCAGTGCCCCTCACTCCTGACCATCTGCCCTCTGCCCCAGCCCCCCAGTGTATGAGGAAGAGGGTGGGTGGGGAAGGGGGGATGTGGGCATAGGCACAGTTGATGCAGGGGGGGCATGTGCCCCCCAGATTTCTGTGCCCACAGTGGGGCACAGGGCTACAGCACAACTGGACCAACTCCGGGCAGAAGCCTCCTCCATGGCCAAGTGGGCAGGACTCAGTGAAGGAGGAAATGCCATGCTGCCATAGTCGCCAAGGCAAGGCCCCCCGCTAGCCACCCGGCAGCAGTGGGGGCACAACTCCATGCTGCTTGCCATCCTCACCTTGGTGGTCATGGTGACACGGCACTCCCTGCTGTACTAGACCTTGCCCACTGGGCAGCAGAGGTAGCTTCTGTCTGGAGCTGGTTCAGCTTGGCTGCAGCCCTGTGCCTCACTGTGCACAGAAATCTGGGGGTAGGTATGTGCCCCCCTGCCTCTTCCACACATCTCCTGTGCCCTCCCTGCTGCATCACATCCCCACTCTCCTAGACTTACCGGGAGAGTGCTGCGGGAGCTGCTCTCCACTGCTGACTGACTGCCACGTGCATGTGCACACGTGCATGTAGTGCCCTCTGTCTCCTGCTCCTCCCAGCCCCAGGCAGCCGTTTGGAAGCTGGAACTCTGCCAGCCTGCAAGGGGAAACTCGTTGTTTCCTGGGGTTTTCTTCTTTAAAGGAGAAAATCCCCTTTAAAGGGTTTTTTTTAGAAGTTTTTCTCCTCTAAAGGAAAATCCATTTTTTTTCTCCTTTAGAAGAGGAAATCCACGTTTTTCCTCAGCAAACGGAAAACCCAGATCCCTGATGATGAGGTTAGGTCCTCTCTTCCAATATCTATCAGGACAGTTGGTCCCAAGGATTTACTTGTGCTTCTTTTTGGATCCTGGCAGCAATATTCCTTGGCTCCTTCCGTATGCCTTATGAGGAGATCAAGAATGTGATCCTGGAAGTGAATGAGGCTGTATTGACTGAGTCCATGGTGCAGGTGAGTGACCCCTGTGGTAGGTATTGCTGAATAATTATCTCCTGTATCTGCTGGATTGAGGTCTTTATGGAGAAATTAGCTGATATAATAGATATCTTTCCTAAGAACATTGGCTCTTTCTTAGCATCATCACTTGGGTAGGAAAACCCCCCACCTCATTTCCATGGATTTTAGAGGTTTCAGTGCCCAGATACTGGCCTCCTGAGTTGAAACACTGGATGTATGGCTGAGAGAGCTGCCTTTGCTCCAAGTCACAAATGACTCTGATTTAAATGACTGCTTCATTGACTCTCCTGTTTCTCCCTCAGAACCTGATTAAGCAGATGCCAGAGGCTGAGCAGTTGAAGATGCTGTCAGAGCTAAAGGACGAGTACAGTGACCTGGCTGAATCTGAGCAGTTTGGTGTTGTGGTGAGTGCCTTGCCATTTCAGTAAGGGAGCGCATCACTCTCTCTCTTCTGAAAGGATATCGTTTTACAGCTGTTGCTATGTACAGTATCGGATGTCTCCCCATTAGCCCTGCAGTGTGTGATGTTTAGTCCCCTTCCCTTCTGATCAGGTCTTTCTCCTACCAGACATGTCCTGTTTTCATAGTGTTACTTTTGCATATCTCCTATCTAGGAGCTGTGTATTGTACCCATTGCCTGAAGCAACGTTGGGACAGTTAATCATTGGAGGTTTGGCACATGCTGATCCTCACATTCCTCCTAACATGCAGAGTGGGTCAAACTTGTTACCTCTGCTACTCTGTGGTTTTTCAGGCAGTGATTTTTGGTTTCCCCAGATTCCTGCTCCATTTGCAATTGGTTAGTGTTAACTTTTTTTCAGAAAGTTTGGTACTTTTTTGCTGTTTAAAATATCCTTTGGCATCCCCAAGACCTCCTGGATCACCAGCCAGAGATTAACTTAAATTGGGTATCTCATGCCAAAATTACTGTGCCATTATTACCAGCTTGGCTGAAAGGCACTCTCTTTGGACTGCTTTGCCTATGGTGGCTTTATTCTCTTGGTTTGAGATGAGCTGAAAGTCACCCTGTTGAAGGAAACTGTCATTTTAATCCATAGTATGGAAGAACCTGGAACTAAGTTTCTGACTCAGCAGCCTTAAAGGCTATAAAAAAAACCAAACCACCTCATTTCCATGGATTTTAGAGGTTTCAGTGCCCAGATACTGGCCTCCTGAGTTCAAACACTGGCAGCTCTCTGAGAGTTATTGAGAGAGAGTCTTCACTTCAGGGGACCGATATATACATTTATTCTTTTTAAGGTGATTTAAGGATGCCAAGATTGCTGTTTCCTTTCCAGGATATTCTCAAATTTCCTATAGGCATAATCTTGTTCTGCACTCTGGAATTTGGTGCAGTTTTTGTCTCTTTTGTAGGATTGTGCTCCAGAGTCTGTTCTTTCCCTTAAAAAAAGTTTATAGCCCTTAGGTAGAAAAGCTTCAGTAGTACAAATAGAGTCTAAACTGATGAGGTGTCATCTGTTTATGTTTGCAAAGAGTCAAAAAGTAGTACTTAAAAGAGTTGACCTACCTCACTTACGTTGGGGCACTGACATCTGTACAATTTCTCAGCTTTGTAATTTGATCCATTCCCAGGATATCCTGAAATTTACTATATTGATGCCCAGGCATTTTCTTTTCCATCAAAACCCTGTCTTGCTGGGAGACTAGCACAAGGAGAACTGTACTAGATGACGGTGCGTTTTACTTAAAGGATCCAGGCAGGTAGGAAGACTTGGGAAACCAAAGAGTAGGGGTCTGAAAAGCAAAAGAAGACATGCATGTAAGCTGGAGAACATCACCTGAGGCATGGGGAATTGGGAAGAGAAGCTGATGAAACCATCAACAAGCTCCCTTTTTTGAGGCATTTCTGGAGAAGATGAGATTCTGAATTGGATTATACTGGATGGTGTCAAATGTGCCAAGTTGAGGTGCCAAGAGTACAATAGTAAAAAAAAAAAAAGAAGAAATAAAAAAGTGAACACATTTTACATGAATTTGTGTTCAAAACACTGGGCCATAGCTGAATATTTTGAGGGGTAGGAAAATGAGAACTTTTCTTGTAAGGTTATTTTTTGCCCATAGTACCTAAGGCTCCTGCCACACTTTACACGTAAGATATGATTAACCAGTTAATCGCGTCTTAAGTCACAACCTACCACACATTAAAGCAATTCATGGTATCATAAAACAAGGAATAAGCAACAAAGTTATTCAACAAAAAACGTGTAATAACTTTGTAGCTGGTTCCTAACATGCCATTAATTGAACATGTTGCTAGGTGTACCCCATAGGGTAACCCCATCAGCTGCAGGCTCCCAGCCTCAGGAGCAGCTGGTGCACCCTCACAACTGGGAATGCAAATCAGCAAGCTGCTGAAGGGGCTTCCAGCCACAGGAGCTTGCTACTTGTTGGTGCAGGGGTAGCCCAGGATCATGAACCTGGACACCCCATGCACCGGTAATAAGGCATGATGGGATCTGATGCTCAATCCCACAATCATGCCTTCCGCCATGCATGTGGAGGAAGCACGATTGTGTGGATTGTGCATCAGATCCCATCTTACCTTTACCTGCACATCTGACAGGGGCCTCGCATAACTAAGAAGTCTTAATTTATTACAGGAAATATGTGCATGATGTGTTTTTCTCTTGTCATGGTTAATCTTGATTTGTTAAATCTGGGTCAAGAAAGGATTTCTCTCAACATCAGATTGGTTTGCACTGGTAGTGATGGGGTTGGTGGTCTCATGGGGTATGGTCCGTGCCTTAGGATCATCTGGGTATATTTTACCTAACCAGTTCCTTACAGTTGCAGGATCCCAAGACCCTAGTGGTGCCCTTGTCTGTCTCTCACTTCCTGTGGCACACTGTAGGTTCTTTTTTAACCCAGGGGCTTAGTGGCAGTGATGTGTAAGAACGGATGTTTCTGTGGAGCTTTTTGAACAAATCATTGCCTACAAACATGGGCAGGACTCAGTAGTCCAGGTAGCTCTTTTAGTCTTGCATTCCTAAATGAATGTTGCCTTTGAAGTGAAAGGTTGCCACTGCAACTTTTGGTCCCATTGTGCTGCAAAATGCACAAAGTCCTGCCGATAGATGAAAGGTCTAATATCCCAGTAGTTACCATTCAGTCTGAGTCAGAATTCCAGCTCAGACAACCTAGTTAATAGTTTTAAGGAGATCATCACAAGGGGTACAAGGTCCACTGTCAGACAGTTTCTTCAGGTAAATCTTAGTGCAAGGGTTAAAATAATGAAACACCTATGAGAAACCGAGAGCAGTAAATGATCCCTCCCCTTCCTTGTTTCAAAGCCAGGTCGTTGGCTTGACTGCTACTGAATCTGGCTTCCGTGCAAGGGCAGGCTATTGCAGTTCTCAGGGACATGGTTGCAGTTTCCCTTACTGTCCCTTTTCTCTTGTCTTGCTTTCTGTATGATACAGAGCAACAAGAACTAGATTACATAATTCTAATAATTATTTTAGGGGCCCATTCCATGTGGTATATTTGGACATTCTTGCACTGCTGAAAGACCCGCCTAAACTCTGACCAAAACCTTCAGAAGGAAACTGGATATTGCATTCTGACTTAAGTGCATTGGAACTTTAGAAAATGTGCAGCCATGGGAGGGACATTACATTCGTAACAAGAAATAGTGCTGCAAAAAAGTTCAAATGGTGTGTTGTAGAAAAAACACAGTGGTCCCATGTCAAGATGTTAACTCTTTTCAACAACAGCTTCTTAACAGTGCAGTAATTTGTAGCATCACACGTAACACCTGCAGTTACATGTAGTGCCACAGGTTGTAGTTCAGCCCTCCAGCATTCCAGGAGACTGTTCTTTGTCCCCTTCATCCTAGTTCCAAGGAGCAAGTCTAACACCAAACTCTACTGCCCCTGGAAGGTAGAGCTTGGCTTTGTCCTATCTTGCTCAGTCCTTTCTTTCTTTATGAACAGGATAAAATCCTTCCTGCTCAAAAAAACATGGCAAGAATATACCTCCCAAATCCTCCTGCCGCACCAAAAGTATCTGTTCCTGGGGAGTCAATATCTCTGGCATTATCCACCAGCCAAGGAAGAGCACGGAGCAGGAACTTGTGGGTGGTTGAGTTCATGTCCAGGCCCTTCAAAAAAAAAGTTGGCTCTTAACTTTTACAAGTGGTAAATGGTATGGCCAGAGCAAAGGATAGACTTTTCAGCACTTCTCCTGAAATGGAGGGAGTGTCAGAGCCCTGCTGGGTGGTGTGACCAGGAAGTCCCTGTGTTCTTAGTGCAGTGACTTGATGCTGTCATTTGGAAAGGCCATGGCTGAAATGAAAGGGAGACTACAGTTCCCTCCTGAAGCAGAGCCAGCATCAGAATTTTCTCCCTTTGCTGATCTCCCATGATATGATGAAGTGGGTGAATCATGGTGCCAGCACCTACTGGATAATCAGAGATACTTTCTGCATTGCTTTGCCCACCAGGGACCTGCCTATACCAAACTTGTAGGCAAACCAAAGACTGAATGGCAAGGGCCTTGGTTGTGTTTGCACAGTTTTACATGGCACTGTGCACCAACATGCGCAGGAGCTGAAGAGACTTTCTGAAAAAACAGTGGCAGGCCTTGTTTCTGTGCCAGGAGGAGTGTGGCATGCACTAGATCTGGCAGCATTGTTGGATTGTGACCCACACAGTGTGCCAGCAGCAGGGTTCTGTTGATGGCTAGAAATGAAATTGATGAGCCTTTGTCAGTGGAAACTGACTGCGTGTACTGTGGCTCTGTATTGCCAGCTTTGTGGGGCGGGGGGAATCCCTGGTGGATGTGGTTACCTAGGCAGCCAGTTCTTGGCTGCCCATGGGAACCTCTGCAGATGGGGGCAAGAGGCCGCAAAGCACAATGGGAACACTGCACGCTCGCTCCATGGTTGTGGAACATTAACAGTAAAAGCTTTTGCCATGCCCTGCAGTGCTCTGGACAACTAGACATGTGAATGGCTGTACATCTATTTCATACTGTGTTTTAGTGGCACTGCAAATTTGCTGGAAATTCTTAGCATTTCAAATGAGTGTCTGCCTGCAAATTCAGGGCACTTGACTCAATGTCTGGGGAGACCCCTTCTAGTCCTATATTCCTAGGAGTGTGGTGTCTCAGGTGTGACCTATTCCTGCCATTTTGGAGAGGGTTTTTTTTTGGTGAAATCTGAGTATTATTCTTTTAATTGCTAAGGTACATATAGTGCCTATAATACACATTCATCGATTCATAGAAGTAGGGTCAGAAGGGACCTTGTAGATCATCAAGTCCAACCCCCTGCCCTGGGCAGGAGAGAAAACTGGGCTCAAATGACCCCAGCCAGGTAGACATCAAGCCTCCTCTTAAAGACCCCCAAGGTAGAAGCCATCACCACTTCCCTTGGAAGTTGGTTCCAGATCCTAGCTGCCCTGACTGTGAAGTAGTGCCTTCGGATGTCTAGTCTAAACCTACTCTCTAACAATTTGTGGCTGTTATTCCTTGTTACCCTGGGGGGCGCTAGGGGGAACAGGGTCTCTCCCAAACCCTGCTGGTCCCCCCTGGTGAGTTTATAGATGGCCACCAGATCCCCCCTCAGCCTTCTCTTACGAAGATTGAACAGGTTCAGGTCCCGTAGCCTCTCTTCATAGGGTTTGCCCTGCTGTCCTCGGATCATGCGGGCAGCCCTCCTCTGGACCCTCTCAATGCTGTCCACATCCCTCCTGAAGTGCGGTGCCCAGAACTGAACACAGTACTCCAGCTGCAGCCTGACCAGTGTTGCAAGGGGGAGGATCACCTCCTTGGCCCTGCTTGAGATGCATCTGTGGATGCACGACAAGGTCCGGTTAGCCCTACTGACCGTGACCTCGCATTGTCGACCCATGTTCATCTTGGAGTCAGTAATGATTCCAAGATCTCTTTCTGCCACTGTGCTCTCAAGAAGGGAGTTTCCCAGCTTATAAGTGTGCTGCTGGTTCCCACTGCCAAAGTGCAGCACCCTGCACTTGTCAGTATTGAAACCCATCCTATTTTTGTTAGCCCACCCCTGTAACCTGTCCAGGTCCTGCTGTAATCTGTCCTTCCCTACTAGTGTGCCCACCTCACCCCAAATCTTGGTATCATCAGCAAATTTAAACAGGCTGCTTTTTACCCCATCGTCCAAGTCACTAATGAAGATATTGAACAGTGCGGGCCCAAGGACCAAGCCCTGGGGGACTCCACTGCCCATGTCCCTCCAGGTCGAAAAAGTCCCGTCTACCACTACCTTCTGAATACGACCCTTCAGCCAATTTGCAGTCCATCTGACTGTGTAGGCATCAATGCCACGTCACCTAGTTTTTTGGTGAGAATGGGGTGGGAGACAGTGTCAAAGGCCTTGCTGAAGTCCAAAAAGACTACATCCACTGCGACACCTGCATCCAGTGTTTTTGTGACCTGATTGTAGAAGGCAATCAGGTTGGTCTGGCAAGACCTGCCCCTAATGAAACAGTGCTGGTTGCCCTTGAGCATCATCTCTGCTGCTGGCCCATCACAGATGTGCTCCTTGATGATCTTCTCAAAGAGTTTCCCCAAGATTGAAGTAAGACTAATGGGCCTATAGTTGCCTGGGTCCTCCCTCTTCCCTTTTTTGAAGATGGGGACCACGCTGGCTTTCTTCCAGTCATCTGCACTTGGCCAGAGCACCACGAGCCATGCCAGGGGCCCCGCAATAACCCCTGCTAATTCCCTGAACACCCTGGGGTAGAGAGCATCTGGACCTGCTGATTTGAACATGTCCAGCCCCTCCAGAAGCTCTCTAACCCGGTCCTCAGTGGATGCTTCACAGTGGATGGTAATTGTGTTAGTACTTGCCCTTTGGTGAAGCTGTATCTTAAAAGTTTTTTATCTTTATACCAGAAGTCTCTGTGTATAGAACTTAGTGGTTGAGGTTTGAACTTTAACCTTCCCAAGTATGTGGATGGATCTGTTGACTCAATTCATGACCAAGATAGTGAGTTTCTTTCCTGGTCAATTCAGTGTTCTCAATCCAGATTTCATGTCCATGGTGGGAGGCAGGCCTTTCTATCTGTCTATTTAAACACTTCTGAGTTATTCTTCTGCACATTTCTGTTGCTTTTAATATTTTGGACCCTAATTCAGAAAAGAAAGTCCTCAAATGTGCATTTTAATTTGCTTGAGATCTTTGAGGCTACAGAAAGAAGTTGCTTTAGTGTTTTCTTTAAATGGAAGTGTTCAGTGGAAAATCCATGAAATACCATATTATTACAAGTATAAGTTGATCTTTTTCTGTCCAAAAGAACCATAAAAATTATATTTGACATACACGCTGGGTCAACCTATAATTGTATTCCCAACAATGTTGACTTCTCATCTTGCAGTATTTTTGTGTATGCAATAAAAATACCAAGTCAAAATTTCTTCTCGGCGCAGTTTTTATTTTGGTATTTTCAGTGCATTTAATTTTGTGTCCATTCCTTGGGGGGTTTTTTTGCTTCTCCATTGATTTTGAAACGGCAATAATAGCAGTTCAAGAATATTATCTGTAGTTATTAAATTATATTTGGGGAAAACTTGATGTGTTTTTCCCCTTAAAATTGAACTTGAAAGTGTGAGTTTAACACATATGTTGGATCAACTTGTAATTGGAATATAGTAGTCTGTTTGCCAGTAGTGGAAGTTCTCTACATCTGTCCTCTCTTCAGGTTTTTACTTGATTTGTCTATCTTTCTTCCTACTTTTGCAGGTTTTGGATTTGACTTGTACTTTTATGGTTTTGGATTAGATCAGGGATGCTCAACCTCCAGCCCACTGGCCAAATACAGGCCACAGAACCATGGTATCTGGCCTTTGGAGCTCCCCATGGGTAGGGAAATTTGGCAGTGGGGTGGGGGCAGCGGCAGTTAATATGACCCCACTCCCCCACTGCCAAATTCCCAAACCCTGCAGTGGGTTGAAACCAGGTCATGCCCCTTTCCCCCCCTGACCCATGGGGCTGGGTCATGCCCCTTCTCCCACAGGGACAGGCTACCCCCAATCCTCCTCCAGGCAGCCAGATAGGGCCCAGTGCGCCCACCCCAGGCACTGGATCGGGACCATCAACAAGATCTGGCCCGCAGACAGCAGATCTGGCCCACTGTTCATCCGGCCTGCTGAGGAAAAAGGTTGAGTACCACTGGATTAAATAATTGGATATGCAGAATGGAACTGGGCATGTTCCCAGCTTCACTTACAACAGTCAGATGGGGTCACCAGCTTCACTTACAACAGTTAGATGTTATCTAATGTTTGACTGTATATATGTATGTGTGCATTCAGTGGTTAACTGCTCTTAAATGATTCTGGGACTTGGAAGGTGATACTGCAAAGGGCTATGATCAGTGATAAGTAGTCCTCCTACCTGCCTCCCTATTTTCTCAGATCATCTTGGTTTCCTTTCCCCTTGTGTATGACACTGTTCCTGTCCCTTTCCCTTCTCAGATTAGCTCGGTTTCCTGCCTGCGGCCCCGCCTCAATGCCATCCTCTTCAAGCTGCAATTTAATGAACAGGTGGAGAACATCAAACCTGAGATTGTCTCAGTAACAGCAGCCTGTGAGGAAGTACGCAAGAGCCAGAGCTTCTCCCAGCTGCTGGAGCTCATCCTACTGTTGGGCAACTACATGAATGCAGGCTCTAGGAATGGTGGTGCTTTTGGCTTCAACATTAGTTTCCTCTGCAAGGTGAGTGCCTTCCATGGGCAGGATAAGGAATTGCTCCTTCTGTCTATTCCCAGTGAAGCCTTCATTCACTTCCATGTGGAACTGCAAACCACTGTTGGCTAGTCTGAAGTGCTCTCTGTTACCCTATTCTTATGGTCAGTTTTCTCATTTCCAGCTACGAGACACAAAGTCCAGTGATCAGAAGTTGACACTGCTGCACTTCCTGGCTGAGCAGTGTGAGCAGTTGTATTCTGAAGTGCTGAAGTTTACTGATGATTTCATCCATGTGGAGAAAGCCAGTAGAGGTATCTTTCACTAGAGCATGCACACATGTGTTGGGGGTGGGGAGAGGAGGGGAGGGAGCAGAGCGAGGTCATAGAAGGTGTGGTCCTTAGTTAGATGGAAAGGTGGATGGGTACATAAGAGTCCTAGTCTCCTTATTTTGTCTAGTGAAGGGTGGCTGGTGGATGTGGCTGAAAGTGATAAACTGGATCTGGATCATTTTAAACAAAGACAGTTCAGTTTGTTTCTTGGCAAGGGGACTTCTGGCTGAGAGACTGTTGCTGAATCTGAAACTAGTTTATAGCAGTTGGCAGTTCTATAATGTATGGTGGGAGAAAAGCCCCTCTCCATGTGGAGAGAATGCTAGGCCGAAACTAGGTCATGCTAAATAATATAAATGACAGCTGGAAGGAAGCACCACTGTTGTTTTGTCATGTTATGGAAGGCTGCTTATATTGAGTCACTGTCCAGGGAGAGGGGAAAGAGAAGAAACAGCAGGATGTGGACTGCAGATGTATCCT
>NW_005843133.1:162075-167953 GCF_000455745.1 Alligator sinensis | reverse complement strand
CAGGAATGAAAGCTTTCAACAGAGTGCCTGAAGTCCTGTCCCCCTCCCAATTCTGCACTCCTTATCCTGCCTCCCAGCTTCTCCTTCCTTGGTTCTGATCATGTTTCCTCTCAACCCTCAAACTCTCTTCTGAAACAATAGATTTTTACAAGAAGCATATGTCCTTATTCTGAAATGTGACTGGGGAGCCCTATGCTATCTTGGCAAGTCTCCAGCTGCTTCAGCTTTGGGATTGCTCTAAATTGTATCAAATTATCATTTTCCCATAGGGACCATTCTGACCACCAGAGATCACTGGTGTACAGAGGCTGTCTGGTCAACTACCCCATGCCACAGGCTGCAGAGGAAGAGCTGATTCTGTGACCTTGGAGTTTCCTCATATGATGGAGGGAGTTGTGTAACCTGATCTTGGCTCCTCTGCTTCGTAAGAGTGGTGCAGATTCACCACAATGGGGCCAAAAATCTGGCTTATTTTTCCTTTCTTCTGCCTAGCTGGAGAGGAAAAGGAATGATTCATATGTGGAATCCTGGAGACCTCTTCTGTCAATTGAATGTAGAAGATGAGTCAAGTTTTCATAGATTTTTAGGGTTGAAGGGACCTCAGTAGATCACTGAGTGCCCTTGCCCTGGGCAGAAAAGAGTGCTGGGGTCAGATGACCCAGCCAGGTGCTTGTCCAGTCTCCTCTTAAAGACCTTCAAGGTAGGGGAGAGCACCATCTCCCTTGGGAACCCATTCCAGATTCTGGTCACCCTTACCGTAAAAAAGTTCTTCTTGATGTCTAATCTAAATCTGCTCTCTGTCAGTTTGTGGCTGTTTTTGCTAGTTACCCCAAGGGGTGCTCTGGTAAACAGTATCTCCTATTCCTTGCTGCCCCCAACACCCCCCCCCGCCACCGATGAATTTATAGATGGCCACAAGATCATCTCTCAGCCTTATGTTGTGGTGGCTGAAGATGTCTAGGTCCCTCAATTTCTTGTAGGGACCTTACCTGCAGGCCCTTAACCATACGAGTGGCCCTCTTCTGGATCCTGTCAAGGTTATCCACATTCCTCTTGAAGTGCGGCACCTAAAACTGGATGCAGTATTCCAGCTGCTGCCTCACCAATCAATGCTGCATAGAGGGGAATCTGCTTGTGATTCACCTGCTAATACATGACAGAGTGCGGTTGGCTTAACCTATCACTTCGTCACATTGACAACTCACATTCATCTTGGAGTTGACTATGATTTTGAGATCCCTTTCTGCTGCTGTGCTGCTTAGAAAGTCATCCCCCAGTCTGTAAGTGTGTTGATGATTCTTTCTCTCTAGGTGCAGCACTTGACACTTGTCTTTGTTAACTTGCATCTTATTCTTTTCTGCCCACTTTTCCAACCTGTCCAAATCCTCCTGACTCCGTTCCCTGCCCCCCAGCGTGTTTACTTTGCCCCATAATTTGGTGTCGTCCGTGAATTTGGACAGAATGCTCTCCATGCCCTTATCCAAGTCACTAATGAAGATATTGAACAGCACCTGTCCAAGGACCAAACCTTGGGGGGACTCCACCACCCACAACTTTTCAGGTTGATACTGACCCGTCCACCACTTTCTGGGTGCGTCCTAAAAGCCAATTTGCCACCCACCTGACCGTGTAATCATCTATGACTGCTTAGTTTATTTATAAGGATGGGATGAGACACCGGCCTATAGTTACCTGGATCCTCCTTCCTCTCTTTCTTGAAACTAGGGACCACGTTGGCCCTTTTCTAGTCCTCTGGGATCTGTCCTGAGCACCATGAGTGCTCAAACAGTCATGCCAGTGGTTCAACTATGACACTGGCCAATTCCTTCAGCGCCCTTGGATGAACATGATCTGGACCTGCTGATTTGAACACGTCCAGCCCTCCAAGTGCCCCTTCACTAGGTTGGCACTAACTGTTGCGGTGCTGATATCCTTGTGCCTGTCTGTAGTCCAAATGGGAGATATGTCCTTATCCGTGTTCAGGAATACACAAAAAAACTCATTGAAGAGCTTAGCTTTATTCCTCCTATCTCACCAATTGCCCTAGTCTGTCCTGTGGGTGTCCTATGTTGCCATGCACCTTCTTTTTGCTTCCTATATACCTTAAAGAAGGACTATATGTTGTCTTCAATTTTTGTTGCCAGCCTGAGTTCCATTGTTGCATTGGCCTTTCTAACTGACTCCCTGCAAGTACAAGCCTAGTAGGTATATTCCTCTTTGGCTACCCTCTGCTTCCACAGTTTGTATGCATCTTTTTTTGTCCCTAGGCTTTCCTGGATTTCCCTGTTCATCCAAGAGGGTTTCTTGGCCCCTTTACCCCCCTTGATGTGCAGTGGGATAGTCCTCTTCTGTGCCCTAATGATCGTTCCCTTAAGAAACGACCACCCTTCCTGTACTCCCAGCTCACCAATGCTCTTGTTCCTCAGTACCTCACTTACTGACCTGCACTCATTGAAATTGGTCTTTCTGAAATCTTGCACTTTTGCCCTACCAGTTATCTTTCCCACCTTTTGCCAGATAGTGAATTCTAACAATTGGTGGTCACTATCCCCTAGGTTACCCTCTATCTGCAGATCTCTCACCAGCTCATCCCCTGTGGCAAATACCAAGTCCAGTAAGGCGTCTCCCCTAGTGGGCCTATATACCTCCTGCGTTAGATGAATGAAGGCCCTGTATGCAGATTAAGAAGCTACATGAACGGTCAGCTCTAGCTGATTGCTCCTCCCAGCAGATGTCAGGGTAGTTTAGGTCACCTGTGGCAACCATAACCCTTGAGCGTACTGCCTGTGAGAGCTGCCTTGAGAATTCCAGGTCTATCTCTTCCTCCTGGTGTAGCAGTCTATAATAGACTGCTGCTACCAAGTCTCTTTCCCCCCAGCCCCCTTGTATTTTGACCTGCAGTACTTCAATTTGTCCCCTTTCTGATCCCATCTTGATTATAGAAGACTTGTATTGCTCCTTAATGTGCCCAACTAGATTGAAATTTTTGTTTGCAAGCAGGAATGTGAGTTCCTCTTGCTTGTTCCCCATGCTCCTAACATTAGTATAGAGACACTTTAGCCCCCCGATAGGTACCCTTGGAACCCCCCTGTCCTGATGTCTATCGGGCCCCTTAGTACTGACATGGACTGTCCCAGTGCATGGTTCATAGTACGCTTTGCCTATGTTCTCTCTGTCTTCTGCATCCCCGTCCCCTGAAGAACCTAGTTTAAAGTTTCCTTCTGCCTGAATATATATGCCCTCCAGAAACAGAAAATTCAGCCAAGGGTCCCAGGACCAGCCTTTGTCAGCAATGGTGAAAAATCTTTGTACTAGTATAAATTGCCTTAGTTTGAAACTAGGTTAGGCTGAACCAGTGTAAATGGTGCCAGCACTTAGATGTTGAATAAGTGCTGCTACAGCCCTGATTAAAACCCAGTGCATACATTGAGAGCTGCTAGCCCTATTTTTTGTCTGTGTGTCTTCTTTTTTTCAGTCTCTGCTGAGAATTTACAGAAAAATTTGGATCAGATGAGGAAACAGATTTCAGATGTGCAGCGTGATGTTGAGAACTTCCCTGCTGCCACAGATGAGAAGGACAAATTTGTGGAAAAAATGACTATATCCTTTTCTTTTTTTAAGAAAAGAGAATTTGTACATAGGCATGTGTGATGGCATTGTGCTGCAAAGCTGTAGAGTTAATATATGGCTGGGTCCTGTGTACAAAGTATCTCTGACCTTGAATTGGGACAAATGTTTGTGTATGGCCAAGAAGAACTGGTGTGCACTTAAATACCCTTTTCCATAGGGAATCTGGGAATCTTTCAGGTATTTGGGCCGCTTGCAAAAAAAAATAAGTGCTTTACGGGAAGCAGCAGCGCATTACTTCAACCTGGCTCTGTAGCATATGTATAGATTGGGCGCTTCAGCGGGGTTTTTTGGCACTTTTAGCTAAAGCTGATTCAATCAGCTGTTCAACGGAAGCACACGAAAGCCCCACTGAAGCACCTGATCTTTACAGATGTCGGGCAGACCAGGTCCAACTAAGGTGCTTCCTCTTCTGGGCATGCACAGAGCTCAGTGTGGGAAAGTACAGAGTTGAAAATAAAGCACTGGGTTTTTGGGGGGGAGTTGGGGGGGGGGGGGGATTAATGTCTGCAAGCAGCCTTAGATGCTATGGACAGAGGAGGTACCAATGTGTTTAGGCCTGGAATTTGACAATATGCCACAGATGGTTGCTTTTTTGCAGTTTCTGTAGAAGTTGGTATGCAGACACATGCCATAGACAATAGGATTCCTTTTGTACCATACACAGTGACAAAAGATGAAGTTTGCTTCTGAGATAGTATGCTACCAGGTCTGGGGGAGCTAATGCCAGAGGCAGTGGAATCTCAGTGCATTGTAATGTGATGAAACTTTAATACTTGGTATGTGCTTGAGCAGAGATACCCATAAGGCTTCAGGGGAACAGAATTGAGATATGAATGCACTGAAATGCAGTGTATCTATATGTAATCAAAGAGACCCCTTGGCACAGTACAGGGTGTTGGGCAGGTTTACAGGTAACCAGACAGGTTCTCAGGGAGCTGTGTGAACACTGAGATGCAGGTGTGTTGACTCTGACTGCATTGTAATGGCTTGGGCCATAGGGAAGGAGGAGTGCTGAGGTACTGTAGAGCCTTATTTTGTAAGAAGATGCCCCTCAGGTATGTGCCATGGAATAATTTAATATGTGAAGTAGGTTATTAGAAGCATGCTAATTTCTAACATGGGTCTTAACCTGTACTGAACATTCCCACATAATCCGTGCCCTTAATAAAGGGGTTGAACTTTTGTGCCAATCTTCACAGAGAATGCAGAGGTGAATCTAATTGAACATGTGGATGACTACTGCTGGTGGAGATGGGGATTTCCCTGTGCTGTTATAGAAATCAGATAAACTGGGAAAGAGGGCACTGGTGAAACAGATATTTCTGGTGCTTACAGGGACTCTCCCTCATCCCTGGTGTTTCCATGAAGCAGCTGACTTGTCCTTGACTCTCAGGTCTCACAATTTTGTTAAGGAAGCCCAGGAGCAGTATGACAAGCTGCGAATGATGCATTCAAACATGGAAAACCTGTTTAAGGAACTGGGCCAGTACTTCCTGTTTGACCCCAAGAAAATATCCATTGAGGAGTTCTTTCTGGATTTGCACAACTTCAGGAACATGTTTCTGGTGAGTATGTTACTCTTTCCTCATTCTCCTTCTTGGCTCAGACTGTTCCTCCAGTGCACCCAGCCTTGGCACTGTCCTTTCTTACCTTATTCCACAAGGAAAGTAACTTCCTTTGTAAATATCCCCACATAGCCCTTTACTTCGTTAGCCACTTCTCAGTTCACTCTGCTATTTGCAGCAAGCCATGAAGGAGAATCAGAAACGGCGTGAGACAGAAGAAAAGATGCGTCGAGCTAAGCTGGCCAAGGAGAAGGCTGAGAAGGAACGACTGGAAAAGCAGCAGAAGAGGGAGCAACTGATAGACATGAATGCAGGTACTAGAGGGCAAACTGATGATAGTAAAGGATTTCTGGTTTGTGTGTGGAATAGTAACCGTAGCAGGAATCCTAATATACAACTGTTGATAATGCTAGGCTGGGTTCTTGATGGAGACAGATAAAGATTGCAGCACCCAGAGAAGTTGTCTGAGCAGAACAAGAAAGAATGGTTCCATCCAAGTGAACTCCTGGGCTTGCAGCAGCAGCTCTGGAATATGTGCACAGAATACTAGATCATGATGATGTACTTATTTTGATAGGCAGAATAACTTACTTTACAGTAAGAGGGTGATCCTGATCTGAGGAGTTTTCATCTTAGTGAAATATGGTAAATTTTATGACATGATATCAGTAGTGGGGAAAGGC
>NW_005843133.1:150189-162065 GCF_000455745.1 Alligator sinensis | reverse complement strand
GCATTCCTGTCTTTTGCTCTGCCTCTTCACTCTCCCTCTTGGGATATCTAGGAGGTAATTGCATAAGAGTCCGAATTTCATCTCTTGCTTTCTCTCCCTTTCTAGAGAGATACTTTGATCTTACTCTAATTACATGCAGCAAAAGATCATCTCTCTTCTCCTAGACTCCTAGTCTCCAAACAGTGTCGACTTAAGATCTCCATCATTTCCTTTCAGCTATGAACCTCCTGATTTCTGGGCCTTCTCTAGAACTGTTGTGCACATGAAATAAATACCCCAAACTGGAACTAGAACTGCAGGTAGAGCCTCAGAAAGACTGCGGTGATGCTTTGTAATAAGAACAAGAGCAATAAGTGCCAAGACCATTGCTTATTACTACCCATCATGCTTGGTTCTCTGAAAATGTTAGTCTTTCAAGCACCAGAAAGGGCTTACTGGGCCATGACTTGAGGACCACTGCTTTGGGAATATATTTTAATGTCTGATGTCTCTTTTGACACAGTCAAGAATGCGTTTGACATCCTTTGCTACAAATGTATTAATACGCTAATGTGAATCTCAAATCCCTTTGATTGTTGTTCCCATCTTCCAGTTTCTTGCCTAGCTGTGTAATACAGTAGTTAGGCTAGTATCTTTTAGATCGAAATCTGTCACTTAAATGTAAGTAGCCTTTTCTTCAACCCTTCATGACATTATCCATTACTCAAAGGTATTAATAGTGATAGAATCATAACATCATATGAGACCTCAAGGTTCATCTAGTTGGACCCCCTTGTACAGATGCAAGATACACTATTCCTGGACTATCCCAGACAAATGCTTATCTAGCCTTTTCTTGAAACCTCCAATGCAGGATATTCCATAGCTTTCCTGGGCAGCTTGTTCCACTGTCCTATTGTTCTGATAGTTAAGAAGTTCCGAGGTTTAATCTAAATCTGCTTTGCTGCAGTTTAACCCATTGCTTTTATGTGTTACCCAGTGAAGCAAGGGATGGTAGCCTTTCAAATATATGACAGCTGCTATCATGTCTAATGACTGGACCTCTCGTGTGTATATACTGTCACTCCAGGTATGGAACTGAAAAGCTCACCACAAGCCCAAGGCACACATCAATGACTTTGCAGTTATTTGCTATTTACAGCAACCTTATGGTTTTCTCACTTTTAACAAATTTGCTATTCAATCTGGAGACTTTTATTCTGTGCCCAAAGTTGTTAGTCTGCAAAATGAGAGGCTCGTGTGAGGCTTTTGTTTGGTGCTGCAGCTGGAAATGCATCTCTTCTCTAGGAGTACACTGTGCTGTACCCATAGCAGGAGATTCGTCATTTATAAGCACAATCTGGTCTCTGCTACCAGGCACATTCCTTTGTTACAACATATGGACTAAATTACTGACTCTCTCTGTTGATTTCGTGTCTCTCTCTTCATTTCCTGAAACTTATCCCTTTCTGCTGGCTGTTTGAATATGTATGCAGTGAAATGCCCCACAGGCTCTTGCATTCTTTCCGTTCCTTTGGCTCGCGAAGAAAGACAATGCTGTTGTAGAGCTTATGTTGAAGTGACTCCAAACTCTCATTGCAGTCCCAGTGAGGACATGAGCTTGTGGGCCTGGAGGTTTCAAGGTGGCCTTCCCCAGAGAAATCTACCATTTTTTCTAAATGCATATTCAGGGACTACCTAGATTAATTGTGTCCCCACTCCTCTTCTGAAAGCGAGACCCCCCTACTCCAGTGTCTTCCCTGGCTTAGTATTTCATCTGTTTTCAGCCAATTGCTGTATCTATAAAAATATCATTTTCTCTCTCTTTCCTTTTCCTAGTATGCCCATCTCTGAGATTCTGGGCTGCTTGAGCCTATGAATGTGAGGGGATGCAGTTAGGAGCATCAGGCTGCTCTGTTTTTCTCAAGATACTTTTGATTCTTTTCCTGGCCATTTGCTTGTGCCAGGCCCAGAGAAGCTCTATGTACTGTTTCCTTATAAGCACAGAGGGTACTCCCTTTTGGTTAGTCCCTTAGTTCCCATCTGCTACCTTTGCTCCGGAGTTACAGCACTGCCTGTACGCTGTCCTGGGCAGGGGGAAAGAATTGTAGTACCTGAATGATTGAATTCATCACAGTTGGAGCTCCTTTGAGAGATAGGGGGTAGAGGAAATACAATAAGCAAACATATACAAGTTCATAATTTTCATCTCTTCCCTAGGCATATTCCAGTTTGTAGAAGGAGGCTTGTCCAGCAGATTGTGCCAGCAATCACGGTCAATACTCAACAGGAACATGTTTTTCACAGGAGCATGTTCTTTTGAATGTGCTTCAGCCATGGCCCCTTTGGATTCTCTTGACTCTTGCAGCTGCCAGTGTTTTCTAGGGCTGCTGCTTTTGCCACTCTTTGCCATCTCCTTCCTTTTCCCCTCCTAGCACTGGAAATTGTGACAGGAAGCAAGGAGGGCAGTGCTCAGGGCCTACCTTCCTGCTTTCTTCCTGGATAGCAAGAGGCATTTGTATGTGCCTTTTTTTGAGAACCCAGTGGTTCAGCAAATCCTACAAAAAGGACAAGAATTCTAGTACATGTGCTTATGACTCTAGAATTGGAGAACAAGTTAATATCAGAGCTAAATAGTTTGAGTGCCCAACTCAGTGGCTGGGCATGATGTCAGTGTGCTTCTGGAATAGATCCTATAAACATTAATAACTTCCATAATAATTCTAGAGGGCAGAAGTTCCCATGCTCATTGGTATGTATCCAAGCCACTCAGTCTAGATATAGTAGGACCTGATAATCAGTCCATACCCTAAGGAGAGATCTGGAGAGTCCAGAGAGTTTGTATGGTACATATCCCTAGAAATTGTTTTGGCTGTACACATTACTGCTGCCTTTTATTCACAGCTGCTGGCTCAGACCCCATCACCTTAGACAAGTTGCAGAGCATCAGACACTATCACCTTAAACAGACAAGCTGTAGAGCGTCACCTAATATGCTCCATCCTACATGGGGTCTCAAGAAGGAGGAAATTGCAGAAGTAGGGACCCTTTACCAAGAATATCCTGTTGCCTAGCTCAGAATGTTTGGCCTTGGGAGTGGTGTATAAAGGAAGGGCAAAGGTTGGGTGTTAGAGCAACTGGGCCAATGTGAAGCTGTTAGTTCCTCAGGATGCTTCTCTTACCCAGTTTTATTGTTGCCCTGTCTGGCTTGAGCTTGAACAGGGCAACATTCATCCAGCACCCTATCTTATCACCTTGGGGTTCAGCAAATAGCAGTACTATAGTTTGTCCTGAGTCTCTCATCCTGTTTCTCCCTGATAAAGGCACTGCACACCAACATAGTTTCCATGCCATACCTATGCCATGCCTAGAAGCACCTTGGTAGGGAACTGGAAAAGTAGAATCTGGCTGTAGCTGATAGTAGAAAGATATTCCCATCACTACATTCTTGGAATGTAAAGTTTCAAGGCAAGATTCGCTTTGACTGAAGGCCTCCGAGCAGAGAGCTCAGCATCTGGCCCTCATGAGGTGATGCATGGGTAATGGACCTCAGCTACCCTGACAGGCTGCAATTGTGTGGCTGAGTCGTAGTGATCAGGGCTGTTCTTTTCCTAGGATGCACCCAACCCCTGGTGTCTAACGCTATGTGTTTTTTGTGCTCCTATCTCCCTCCTGCCTACACATCCTAGAGTCTCACAGTCACTTTTCCACCAGGTTTTAGAGACTAGGTGACCATGTATTTGAACCTCTACATAACAGTGATTCACCTTTTTTTATTTGTAACTTAGTATAGGATTGTCTATGTTTTCTGGAACCTGAATACTATCAGACCCTGACTGTTGTACTGAGAATTTAGGTCAGGCGTATTGAGTTGTTTCTGCCAGCAGGTGGCACTGTGTGCAGACAGTCTGAAGCATGGGGAAATGCTGGCAGATGTCCAGATGTGATTTTTATAGATTTAGGTTTCATCAGGAACTGTTGCTATGGAAACTGGTTTGCAGTCTGCATTGAGTGTTCATTCAGTATGTTAACTCCTTCAGTGCCTTGCTGATTGCAGGGGAGGCTATATAGAAATTGCTCACGCTCCTATTCCCCCTCCTGCTATGCAAAGCTGTAAGGTAGGTTAGTATAAGGGCATCTGTCTGTGGGGATCTTATACTTAAACATATTCCTACAGGGTCATTGGGCCCTGGAGTGAAGTGACTTACAAGACCTAGTCAGATTCCCAGTTCACTCAGCAGGCTGATGCAGGGAAGAGCTCTGTTTCACTCTTTATTGGGAGGAAGGGGGGAAGGTAACTCTCCTGTTATCCTGCACTGGGCTCTGTCAGTGGGGGAGGATAGGGGTGGCTGGGTTTATATTGTTTTGTTTAAGCCTATGAACTCCCCTTATTATGGGAGGTAGAATGTGAGGCTGATGGTACAGTACCCCTTCCAGTTGGAAGTGGGACTTTGTACATGCTTTATCCTTATACTCAGAAGTCAAGGGCAATTTAGGTTCCTGCTACTGCCTGGATCCTTGATCCAAGACTACCTTGTTAGACAGGAGGGGGCAGTGCTGTCTCATGGCCTTTGTTACAGAAGTGCTGCATGTGCTTCTGTTGGCACATGTTCTTTGAACATGGTGACATGCTTGTTGCTAGGGAAGAAGAGCAGCTGAGGCCAGGATAATCTTCTTTGTGATCTGAACACTACAGAGGGAGGGTGAGGAGATTAGAAGGGAATGAATTGCACTAATAACCTGAAATTATTCTTGAAGAGAACCAGGCAAACAACTGAGACAAGCAGGCAAGGGAAATGTAGGGAGCCGGGAGGGTAAGTGTAGGAGACAGGGTTGCAGGGAAAATCTCAGAATCCACAGTCGGCAGCAAACTAATGGAGCTGGAGCCTTTGAGAAAAGGATAAACTTAGAAAACCTGCCAAATGTTATCCACAACTCAGTTCCTATCCTTCCCCCATATGATACAATCCATTTTCCAAGCATTTTTGTATCCCTGCGCATCTCATCTTTCATGAAGAGTGAGGGATCCCTGCTGGTGCCAGGTATCTTTAAAAATCATAGAAAAGTAGGACGAAGGGACCTTCAGAGGCCATCCAGTCCAACCTGCTGCCAGAGGCAGGATCACCCTGTCCATACCTTCCCATACATTTGTGGGATGGTTCACTGTTGTACAACCATTTCACTGTTGTATAACCTTTTAGTCAAACTACACAGTCAACCCTGACACAGTTCCTCAGGAATACCTTAAGCTGCCACAGGTATGGCAGGGAGACAACAATGGCCAATGTTGTGTTGCTTCAAGGGTTTTTAAAATATACTCATGACATCCAAGAAGCGAGCCTTGCCAGTGGACTAGAACTTGTCCAGTTCCTGGTGGGGCAGGCAAAAACAGGACTTCCCCCTCTGCATGTGTTCTGCCCCCACCCCCTACATGTGTATGTGGAGGGAGGAGAAAGGTGGTTCTTTCTTTGCTCCTTGCAGCTATCAGAGGAATGGGGAGGGACAAGAATTATTTGTCTGCTTCCCTTATGGGAAAAGAGATGGTGTCACAAAGGTGTGACTTTTGCCCTGTAATCTGGAGCACCTAGGAGGTTTGGAGGAGCAATGTGTTCTATGCATGTCTGTCATGCCTACATTTGACTTCTTGTTTTCCTTACAGAGGGTGATGAGACAGGGGTAATGGACAGTCTGTTGGAGGCCCTGCAATCAGGAGCAGCTTTCCGTAGAAAAAGAGGACCACGCCAAGGTAAGTATTACTTGCTACACTTCCTCAGAGCAGGAGTTGATGGGCTACCTCTCCTCCCTGAGGACAAGAATTGGACTTGACCAGTTAGAACAGATCAATTGGTCCTTGTGGCTCCACGACCTGCCTCCAACTATGGCCAATGCCACAAGGTTCTTTAGAAAACAGCTTAGTCCAGAGCAGAGGACATGGAAGTTATAAAGGACATTTGGGAAAGTATCAGTAATTGAAGGCTGAAGGGAGCTGAAAAGTCCAGTGGGATAAAGACACTTGAAAGAACAAGGAGATGTTAACTTCTGAAGGGCAAAGCAATGAGGAAAGAGTTGCTGTGAAATGAGAGAGTGATTGGTGATTGATGATCATGGGAAGATGAGGAAAGGGGAGAGAGCAGTGTTTGCTAATGTGACTGACAAAAGAGGTGTGACTATGGGGAAGGGTGGAGGCAATGACAAATGCATGTGTCAACATAAGTCTGTGATGTAGATCATCTTCCTATGGGCTATGTCTTGCCATAATGTGTGTGCTTCATCATCTTCTGCTATGACTGGGTGTGATTCCATGATCACACATCCACTGTGCTTTCTGATCATGTTCACTAGAGTCAACATGACTAGAGTGAACTTCCTGTGCCACCAGCTGCTGTTTGAACAGGCAGCTTTAGATTAAAATTTCCTATAAGGAGGGGGAAAGGAAGAGGATTTTACTTCCCAAGTGTACAACAACAGGAAGGGAATATTACAACATGTCTGCAGAATGCCAGGAATGATGCATTATTGTACCATTGGAAAGTGTGAGGACTAAGAACAGCATATAGATGATGCAGTTGCCACTCATTTTGTAGTAGATTGAGAAATGTGGGGAGCAGACCTGTAACCCTGTTGTCCATCTAATCTAGTGCTTTTTGGAGGGACTACTGTTACTGCATCAAGTGTCTATTCCTAGTATAAGTGTTGGCATTTAGCTCCTGTATTTGTGTACAGTTTTAACTTTGCAGCAAGGAACAGGAAACATACCCATGTGGGTGTGGTGTAACAGAGATCTGTGGAGTCAGTCATCACAGCTAGAAGTCCTTCTTGGTATTCTGGGTTTAAAAGCTACATGTTGCCACAGGCTTCCCTTTTGGTTTGTCTGGAGATTTGATTTTTGGGTGCTGCAAGCTGCAGAGGCATTCAAGGTTGAGATTTCATTACTGTTCTGCCTTTGATTTTTGGTTTATTGCTGGGTTTGGAGCTGCAACATCAGTCTTATTTGTAGTTCTTATCGGTAGAGAATTTCATTTATTTCAGTTTCCATCTGAGTGTTTAGAATTCTGTAGATGCTGCATTTCCATTTATTTCTATGAATCTCTTGCCCTAAACAGTGGGGCATGTGATGCACCATCCCCACCACCACCATGAGAGCTATGAGGGCATTTCTCAACCCTTTGACACTTTTTAGTCTCACTCACTGCAGCAGCTGAAGAGCATAGAGGCACTGTTTGTAAATCCCATCAGCTCCGATCTTTGACTCTGAGTTTCCTTAGAGGCAGCTGTGTCTATTCAGAGACAGTAGCAGCTCCTCACTAACATGTAAAGGAATGAAAAAGCAGACAGACCTCTGGGGAGTCTGTTTAATAACTTAACGGGCTCATTGTAGGGGAAGAAGGGTGTCAGCAGAGGGGATTGTTCCAGCTAGCTCATTAAGAAAGGAGTGCAGACTGCTACAGGCGGCAGGATGTGTACACAATAGCCCAGTGTCCTCCTTCATTCAGACTTCATGATTGTCTTGCAGTCATGGTTTCAGCCTGATGATTCAGGCCTGATCTTTGGTTTGAGTGACTCAACTAATGTTCTTTTCTTATAGCCTTGATGTCATGCAGGCCATCTGCTCTGTAGAACAGAGGAGAATAAAGAAAAATCTATCGTAAATCTTGCCTCCCCCACCCAACCTTGCTGTGTTGCCCACACTTCCATGGCCATCTCCCAACACAAGAGGGCAACAATATGCTTGTATTGGCCTGGCTTTTTCTGCTGGCCCTTCATTTCCTCAAACATGACAACGTCTTGTAGAACAGCAAAGCTGCTTTTTGTTTCTCAGTTTCTGTATTTCCCTGCTGTTGCTGATAGAGATTGCCCTTGATACAGGGAGCCTGCTAGTAATAGTCCTTCCAGGTTCTGCCACTTCACTACATATCCCAGCTTATTTCTGGGTCTGGTTTCATACCCCGTATGGTAAGAATCTCTAGATTCTTTGGTTGGAGACACAAACACCTGAGTGAGCCTGAATGTTCTGCTAATGCTTTGCAGAGCTGCTGGAAAATCAGGTTAGAGCTGGTCTTCAGTGAGAAAGGCCCACTCTCCTGGGTGACCCAGTAGCCATGCTACAAGCATTTGCTGCTCAAAGTATAGTAAATTGACACAGTAAAGCACTAGTGAAAACTGAAACGTTTCCCATACTAAGGCTGCCAAAGGGTATCTTCAGCTCTTGAATGTAAGTAAAAACAGAAGGGGAAGCAGGAGGAGAGATTTTGAGACTATGTAAAAAAGAACTTCCTCAGTTCTGTGCATGTGAGTGAAAACCTACCAACATGGGCATGTGAGAGGGAAACCATACTGGGACAGGGGGAGTGAGAGAGAAAACATGCTGGTGTGAGAGAGAGTGCATGTGCAAACATTCAAGAAAGCAAGAACCTGTTAAGCTGTGGGCATGAGGGGGATGAGAGAGAGAGAGAACCTGGGATGTGTATGCATATGGGTGTAGGTGCTGATGTGCATGTCGGTAGGTTAGAGGAAGAAAATGAGAACCTGCTGGTGCATGGGTATGAGTATGAGGAGAATCTACTGGTGTGACAGAGAGACCATAGCAGTGTGTATATATGAAATACAAACTTACTGAGGGGCCGGAGGTATGAGAGAACCTACCAGCATGAAAATGTGCATATGTCTGTGCACATGCACATGGTGGGTCAGGGGAGGCAGGAGCCAGGGGGAGATGCAAAGAGAACCTACTGGGTGGCAGTGGTATTTATGTATGTGCCTGAGGCCATTTTTGCAGTGACCGGGCCTTGGCAGTGCCCTCATCTCCCCTGCTTTTACCTATACCATGTCATAGGATGTTCTTGGTGTTTCAAGTGTTGTGTCTTGTAGCTGTATTTGAGAGGTTGAAGTGGCAATTTTGGGGAAGTATAGGATAAGTGATTGCCTGCAAAAACAGGGGACCAGACTCAATACCCCAGGTGGCCCCTTGTAGTCCTGTTCCTGTATGTGTGTGTGAAAGAGAGAATGTACCAATGTGGGTGTGAGAAAAAGCATCAACATGTGTATGTGGGTTGTTTTCTCTCTGTCTCAGTATCAGTGGAGCCAGGCTGGACTCGGGCAATGCCCTCTTCCCACTGTGGGCCTGGGCCAGGCCAGGCCTCCACCTCCTCTGCAGGTCCGGGTCAGGGCTGGGCCACACCACCTCTCCCCACGCAGACAGATTGGCAGAGCTGCACCCTAGCCTCCACCCCTCCCCGCAACGCCCCACTCACCCCCTGCAGCCAGGATCAGGACTACTGGCCACCTGCCCTGAGCACAGGATCAGGACCACTGGCCTGATCTGGCCTGCAGGTAGACCTGGGCATTGCCAATCTAGCCCACTGGGGAAAATGGTTGGGCACCACTGTTGTAGAAGAGTCTTTTCTAGTGTCTGGTGTGTAGATACCAGAAGGGGAAGAGAGATACTAGAAACTAAGGTTGAAGTTATCATCCTGTTTAGCCCTGAGAACTCTGATAACATAAAGGCTCTGTGTTCTGGTTATTCCTAACAGTAGGCCTCTCTCACACTACTGTTTTTGTATATGCTTTCACAGGCACTAGGATGCAAGCATGCATTGTTAACTTGCAGTATATTTTTAAATTATTTTTATGTTTACAAATGAAAAATTAATATACAGAGACATCCAAAGTTTGAATTTATCACATTCAAGATAGATTATCTTGAATGCTAAAAGGTTCAAATGGGATACAAGGTCTTGCCTCAAATGGCTGGGAGTACCTAGTACTAGTGGAAAAGCACTTAATACTGCCAGAGCTTTTTGGCCTGGGATTGGAGGAGTATTTTTCAGTGAGATCTGAAAGCAATCTGACTAGTGCCTCTTTTATTTCCTCTTGCCAGACTCTCTCTTGTCCCTCTGTGAGGTGGAGGAGGATACGCCTGAGCGGGTAACACATGGGCATGTTGTTTTCCCGTCCCCCACTCATTGTGTGTGTGTGACTCCTCATGTCTGCAGGCAGGGAGGGCTAGAAGAGGAGACTGAGACACATGCAGCCTGAGGCTGTAGGTTCTGCAAATATCCCAGGAGTGGATTGAAAATGGGCCTTTTTCACTGGTAACTTTAAATCTTTGAATCTTGCTCTGATTCTTCTTTTCACTTTCCTGTCTAAAGTGCAGCCCACCTAGCTGCCAGCCTTGGGAGTCTGCAGCTAGCCCACAGAACTGGGCTGCCAGGTCACCTTGCTCTCAGGGCTTGGCTGCAGCAGGCTGTTTCTTGTAGTGTCTCTCCTCATTCTCTTCCCTTCCTGCCAGTGTGCGCAGTCTTCCTGATTCCAGTACCGCAGTGATCCATCATGCAGAGAGTGCAGCAGCTGACACTTCCATTTACTATTTTGTTGCTTCAGTTACTCACATTCTGTCTCCTGCGTAGGAGCTGTCCTAGCACAGCTTTGGATTTCAGGAAGTTCAGACTGAGAATCTGAGAAGCCATGTCTGTATTGCCCGTAAACTGGGTGTTGGCAGCAGATTGGATGTGGGGGGTTAAAATGGGGCTGGGCTTTTAAGAGTGTCATTCAGCCAGTGGACTTAAGGGACCTAATTATATTTGCAATTAGCAAGTTGTGTTATGAACATGCTCTTTGGAAAGACATACAGGAAAACACCAAATCAGATCTGTAACAAGGATAAGCCCTTGAAGAAGGATTCATTCAGGGAATGATGGGGTCTATGACTGCGATTTGTCCTTTGGAACTGCGTTTCAGGTGAGAGACTGAAAATCAGTGGGGTGTAGGAAGCAGATTACCAGAGGCTAGGAAACAGATACAGGTGCACCTTGTGCCTCAGGCTGCAAGCAGTCTTGGGGAAAAGGTGAACCTGTAACAGGCATGAGAGGTAGGAACAGAACAAGCAGAATCAGACTAGAGGCTCTATCGATGTAAAAGTTGAGGAGGTGCTGCTCGAAGCATACTGTAGAAGAGCTCAGAAAGGTGGTACGGGAAGCACCTTGGAAGCTTATGATACAATCATTAGGATAGCCCTGATAGGATTTGTTTGTTCTTCAGTTTAGGGTTGCAGAGAGTAGCACTGCATAATAAAATCTTCAACAGGATGAGGTTCTTGGGAGTGAGGGTCATGGGATGGAGCAGGAGTGAGTAAAAGGGCTGGTACAGAAGTGTCTCTATGCCCAAAGTGACGACAGCAGACTGTCATAGCTGTTGCTGGGATAAACCATGTGCAGGTCATCCACTGAGGATAGACATTTAGTAGGGTACTGTAAAGAGACCATAGAAGGACTTAATCCCTGCGCAGGGGACCTCCAGCTGGGAGTTGTACTTGTCTGTGCCTAATGCATGTCTCCTTTGCATGCTCTTGCATGTTCTCAGTGTTCAAAAGTGTCCCGTCTAGAAACTGCATGGGAAACTGTCCAAGAGAAGTAACTACTTTTTTGTCTTATAAAAAGTTAACTCTCCCTGTGACTGTCATGTCTCTAAGCAGGAACTCACCTGCTGCTTTGAACTCCTGTAAGTGTCTTGTCCCTTCTACAGCTTCTTCCAACCATAGAGGTTTCTTCCTGGACACTTGGGCCTGAGAGAGTGCCTACATATGCATCACATAATGAATCCATGCAGACTGTAGTGCACATGTACATGCATGCATGCATACATACCACAGCATGTGTGCACTGGGTTCAACCTGCATGTGTGCTGCAGTGGATAGTTTGTGTGTGTGTCTGACCATATGTATGAACACAGAGCCTGCCTATGTGTGTGCGCACCTGTTCAGGTTAGTGAGTGTGTGTGTCAGCCTAAGTGCCACAAGTGAATGTATGGATGTATTTAGTGTTGGAGTTGGCTGAGTGTATACATTAATGATATGGTCAATGACTTGTCCTCCCTGTGCAAGCACTGTGCCCAAACCTCTT